>NW_005054318.1:4086629-4110708 GCF_000277835.1 Geospiza fortis | reverse complement strand
AGACCTCGGTGTATGGATCGCGCCCTTACCGAATAGGGGAAAAAAGTGGAGAAAAAGGGAAAAGGTGGATTTCTCGCTAGTGGTTCTTGCGGCTTTAATGGTGCTACGTAGGACTTCTAAATATTTCAGTCCTACGAGTTGGAGTTCCTAGCGTTCAGCTCTCTAAAGCAGATAAAAGGAGCTTGTTTGTAGGTTCTGGGCCCTCACATCAGGAAGGGCATTGAGATTCTAGAGCGTGTCCAGAGAAGGACAGGGAGCTGGGGAAGGGTCTGGGGCACAAGTCTGCTGAGGAGCGGCCGAGGGAGCTGGGGGTGTTTGCCTGAAGAAAAGGAGGCTCAGGGGAGACCTTAACACTCTGAACAACCACCTGAAAGGAGGCTGGAGCCAGGTGGGGTTTGGTCTCTTCTCCCAGGCAAGAAGCAATAGGATGAGAGGACAGGCTTAAGCTGTACCAGAGGAAATTCAGGTTGGACACCAGGAAGGATTTCTTCACAAAAAGAGTTTTTAAACATTGAAATGGGCTGCCCAGAGAGTTGGTGGAGTCACTGTCCATGGAGCTGTTTAAGGGAGGACTGGACGTGGCACTCAGTGCCATGGTCTGGTTGACCAGGTGGTGTTCCATCACAGGTTGCACTCAATGATCTCACATGTCTTTCCCAGCCTGGTTCTCTGAAATAATTATGAAAGAACTGATGTTTCAGCCTATTTCCTACAACTTTATAAAGCATTTGTAAAATAGAAATAAAATTACTTCACACCCTGACACTTCTGCTCCTGCAGTCTAATTTTCTCTTGTGTTAGTAAGCTCTTGTAGGCAACTGTGTGTCCTAGAATTAGGTTAAACAAAAATTCAAATTCTGAAACTAGGGATTCAGGGCAATATGAAAGCTCTGTTGCGTGCTTGGGAAAGACTTCAAGAAGAAGCAACTACTGAGAAAAAATGCCTTTTTGCTGTTTCTATATTTTTAACTATATTTTACAATGTAGCTTGTAAAGCAATAGTAAATAGTATAACATCGTGTTTGTAAGTTTCAAAGAACTGTGGGAGATGTATAGTAAATTACACTCCATGTTTCACACTAACAAGCAGCACTATATATTGATATCAAGGTCTGCCTACAAATGGGTTTTCTTAGTGCCGTGGTTGAATCTGTACATTATTCATATCTCTGCCTTTAAAAAATCACTAGTTTTGTCATTTATCTGAAAAGAGCAAACTAATGATTGACAGATATAGCGAATAATAGTGAAAGAAAAGAGGCACATCAAAGGAAGATACTCCCAAAGGAATTATTAATACATGAGAAACCATTGCAAGGCAAACAGCCTGGTATGAAGGGTATAAAATACCCTGCTGTATTTTTCTCTGGATATCACCAGTTTCTACACTGTAAGTTAACAGCTAGTAGGGCTCAGCAGGTTTTTAGAAAAATCTTGAAACAAACAAACAAACCACCAGGACAAGACCAGTATTCAAATTGCAACACAGTACTCAAGAGAACTACTTTATCAGAGATGCTTGTTTTGGGGTTTTTTGTCCTTTGAACCAGATGTGTCTCTATCTCATGCTGCCTTCAGAAGGATTGAAGCTGTGTTTCACAATGGAAAGCAGCAGGCAATGGTTGATGCTGTGCCTTCCACTCAGCAGGCAAATGCACCATTGGCTCCTGATGTAACTATAGAAGCTGCACTTCTGCACTTGCAATCTCATTTTATTTTTTTACAAAACCCCGAAGGTTCTTGCGTTTAATGTCGCTAGAAGTTACCCTGGAACAAGATGGTGCAGAATTTGGGGAAGCTTCTGTAAAACCTGGAGAATACTGTATCGCCGTTAGTGTATATGTGACACACACCGCGGCGTGTTTGAGTCTCTGAGGCGCCCTGGGCCGTCAATACCCAGGGGCGCTCACGGGCCGGGCCGGAACGCGCGGCGCGGCGGCTCCTGCGCCCACCCGGCCCCATAAAGCGGCGGCCGGGCCGCGCGCCTGCGCCCTGCGCTGTTCGCGGCGTTCCCGGGGCGAAGATGGCGGCGTTCTCGGGTACGTGGCGCGGGGGCCGCGGCCTCTCGGCCCTGAGGGAGCCTCTCGCTTCTGCCCGCCGGCTCTCGGGCTCCCTGCGACACGGGGGAAGCACCTCGGCCGCCCTTCCAGCCTAGCCCGCGGTAGGGTGTGGCTGACCATAAACCAGGCTGGAGGTTGCGAGGCCTGCGGGGGATGTAGGTGCTTCTCCCCGTGTCCTCGGGCTTCTGTAGGCTCTGAGAAGTGGTTATCGGAATGGTTTTGCAGGTTTTATTGCATATGTGGATCTATCAAACGGGCTGCTTAAAAGTTAGGCTCGTTCCTCATGCTGTCTGCTTTTAGTAACAGGAGGTTTATCATAACTGTTCTCTGTATAGCAGTGTATAATAACTGGCTTTTTGTAAGAGAAGCTCTGCGTGGTGATACGGTTTGGCAGACTATGTATAAACTATATATGTGTATATAATAGTAAATTGTAATCCAAAGCTTACTATTAAAGGAGGAAGCATCACTCTTTGTGTCCCGTTTCCCATGTAGATATTTGTAGAACTAGGCAGCCAGCCAGGATCAGAGTTCTGTGAAGTTTTAATGTATATGGGGTTTTTAATTTGTTCCTTTTAACTGAACTTTTTGCATCTTACCATGGGGGGAAAATGCTGAAGCTTCTTCCCGAGATCTAGAGATCAGTTTGGATGCTAGGCAGCAGGATTAATTTGGATGTAGTTGAGGAAAATATCATGGTGTTATTGTTTGAGTAAATTCTTGTACTTTACATTGAATTAAACTGTGTGAGTTGGAAGTATATGGGGAAAAAATGTATGGATTTGTTTCCAACTTGGAATTAGTATGAATTGGTTTTGATTGCTATTGATTTTGTTGCTTGTGTGGGTTGTCTACTTTTGTAGGATTAGAGTCCTGCACTTGAAAATATTAAAGCTTCCTGCAATCACATTACAAATAAAACACATACCTTACAGCATTTGTATTATAGCAAGTGGAAGAATAATCTTTGGCTGTGCACACCCACCTGCAGCAGCCCAGCTCAGTGTGTGTGCACATGTGTGCTGTGCCTGAAACCCAGCATGTGGCAGTGCAGAGGCCAGGGTGAGAAACCTCTGCTTGGAAAGGTGCATGTTTCTAGCTGAAGGAATTGATTTAGAGTAACCTTATGTACCCAAGGAGATGACCAACAGATAAATTGTAATTTTGATGGTACCAGCATTTGGGTTGCTTAGGATCTGCTTTTCTCTTGCCTGTATTGAATAGCTGCAGGTTTCTTTTGTTTTCCTTTTTAAATACAGAGGATTTGTTTATCAACATACAAGCATGTTGCTCCATATTTAACTTGTGTCTGAGGTACAACCATCAGACCTTGAGATGACTTTACCAGAAGGGTTTCCAAGAAAAAAAGTTTAAAAAGCAGATGTAATTAATAACTTTCTCAAAATCAAAGCCTTGTCTTCTTATTGTCAGGCAAGATTTGGTGAACTAGAGTCCTTAGAGGATCGGGTTTTTTCAACTGTAGAGAAAGTTGGGTATTTGTGATTGACAAATGTCCTGTTGTCTGCATAGGCAGTTTCCTTAAAGGTGCAAAGATAAATACCTTGCCCTTGGAATGGTGCTCTGTTCCAGTGTGTTCACTTTGCTGCTGTGTCTGTACCCACCCCTGTGCCCTGTGTGTGCCTGACTTACTCTGCTGAGTGGGGACAGCTCTCAAAGCTGCCTATGAGGAAGGGAGAATGTCTCCATCAGTGGGTGCTGTAGTGAAGGCTGCACATGCTGTTGCCCACAAGAGTGGTTTTCCATGGTTCTGCCTGTAGCTGGAGGTGTTGATGCTTGGCAATCTTTGGGCAATGTGAGGTTATTAACGCTGCTTGATCCCTCTTTGCTTGTCTTACAGAAATGGGTGTTATGCCTGAGATAGCTCAAGCAGTGGAGGAGATGGACTGGCTGTAAGTAGGAGTGTGGCAAAGTCTAATTTGCCTTTCAGCAATGTATGACGTGCTTCTTAAAGCACCTCTGCTGTCACATTAAAGCAAAGTGGATGTGTGTTTTCCTTTAACTGTCATTGCACCTCACGTGCTTCTCTGTAGTGTGAAAGAGTGAAGAGCACAAACTGACTGCAGCAGTAACCCTTAAACTTGGGCAGGCAGAGCATGACTGCTTATGCTTCACTTCTTTTGTTTCACAAAAGGCTCTGTGCCTCTGGGGTATTTATATATATTGGATTAAATACTGCCACATAATTGATGCTAGTGTAGTTTGTGTTTTCCAGGCTGTGGTCTATGATTGTGTTTTTCAAACTTAGTGCATGTGTGTCAGTCTTCTAAAAAAGTTGTTATTCTTGTGTTTGGTTACTTGTTTGGCCAACATGTTTTTACTTCAGAGTTTGATTTGAATTGTCATTCAGAAGGTTGTCAGTATGGACAAACTTAATGTATGTTGTTCTTCTCATATGAATATTAATTAGCTGTGATTGTCTGAAAATGCTGTTTGAGTTTAGTTGTCTTTACTTTTTTTTTTCCAGTTTTGAACAGGAATCATGTAAATGAGGTCAGCATAAGTGGCTTTAAAGAAAAACTCATTTGAAGAAAGGAAGACAAGGAATATATAGTTAATAAGGGGGTTTTTTTATCGTTAAGGTAATGATGTGAAATGTAGTGCTCTTACCAAGGTGCAGCTGAATCCACTGCAAGCCAGGAGGAATAGCAGTTACCTGCTTTATCTTGCAGATGATTTGGTTTCTGTGAATTTCTAGATAAGTAAAAATTTATTTTCTATTGATGTAGAACATTGCCTTGTGTTAATGTGTTCTTTCCTGCAGTCTCCCTACAGATATCCAAGCAGAATCCATCCCGTTGATCTTAGGAGGTGGTGATGTGCTTATGGTATGTAGGCAGGATAGTCTATTCTTAGAAATCCTCTGTCTTTCAGTTGTTGTTTGTGTGGTGAATTTTGTTCTTTCCAGACAGGTCCATAGTTAAACTAGCTCTCCTGTCCCACTTCAATAGAAAGTATATTCTCTTTGAGATACTAGTGTGTTTCCAGCTGTTCTTGCAGATGAAATCTGGGACTATTAGGCTTTATTTTTTGACTTCTTGACAGGCACTGCCACATGAACGAGGGCTGTCTGATCTCATCTGCTCTCCTTTTGGCTGTAAATACCTGACACAGCTCTGTATGGAACCTGGCTGATACTGCCCAAGCCAATGCTGCAGTATCAATAGCCTCGAAAGTATCATATTAGTATGCCTTGTTCATCCTGTCTTTTATGGTTCTCTGTGTTCCTCATTCCATAAGCCAAAATAATACTTCTTAAAAAATAAACTCAGTTTATCAAAACAGAATTCTAGAACAGTCCTTACAGTCCTGGTAAAACTCTTGTATTTTTCTTCCTATAGGCTGCTGAAACTGGGAGTGGAAAAACTGGTGTAAGTAATCAAATTAGCAGAAAGTAAAAGTCTTTAAGTGGTCTCATATATGCAGAGAGAATATTTATATGTGTTTAGGTATTTTTGGTAATAGTCTTTACCAACATATATGTAGGACTGTATTTCAGTGTTTCTGGCTGTGGGTATTGCACCCCAAAAAAAGGCTGGAAATAAGTGTATAACTTGTGGAATGAAAGTGACTTTTCATTTTAGGCTTTCAGCATTCCAGTTATCCAGATTGTTTATGAAACACTGAAAGACCAAATGGAAGGCAAGAAAGGAAAAGCCACTATTAAAACTGGAGGGGCAGGTAAGTTTTTATATGTCACATTCCTTGAATTCAAAAGTCTGCTGACTTGTGTTGATTTTGTCACTTTTAAAAGTAAAGTTAACCTGCCATTGGATGAGTATTCTTTCCATAATTTGGGATAATGTAAATATCATCATTCAGTGTTTTATTAAACAGAGAATATAAATTTACTGGTGGAATCATGGGAAGAACTGGTGTGCGTATGACTGCAGACTCTTAGTAATGCTCTTGTTTTCAGCTTGAAGCTGGCTGAGCCACACCTGGCTTTCCAGTGTTCTTCTGAAAGCCCCATACTAGGTTAATGCCTTGCAAGATGTGAAGTGGTAACGGTGTCCACCTTAAAAGAAGGATTTAAAAAATCTTTCTATTGCAGGATTAGGTGAGACCAGCTATGACACTGTGAATTTGGTTTGGGCCTCTTAAGTAAGCTTGAGCAGAAAGCTCTTCTGGGCTCAAACATGTTTTTGTGTGGCTGGGATAACAGTGTAGGATCTTTCAGTTCTGATGTGCTGAGAAGATCTGTTTTGTTCCTTTTAGCACCTGCCTAGGTTTGGAATTGAATAATTGATATCTTGTTTCTTCTAGTAAACATTGAATTGAGCAGGAAATGCATAGGGCTGGAACTCAGCTATATAAAAAATGGATTGTAACCATGATAATATCCTCACAGTATTTGGGAATCTGTTATGCATCCATTTAATTGGGCTTGGAACCATAAAGCCAATAACCATGTCCAGTCTGTGGTACTGATAAGATTGGGTTTTATGTAAGTGAACAGTATTTGCACAAACAGCACTCTAAAGATGTTATAGAAGTTGTCATCATTATAACTACTGCTACATTGGTGACAGTAAAATTAACTTCTAAAAAGTTAAAATGAAATCCTCCTTGAGAGAATGTAATATGAATACACAAATACACTCAGTAAACCTAATTGAAAGGACACCTGTTTGATTTTTTTTAATCATGTATAGATTTTATTACAGCATGTTGTTGGGCATATGAAAAATGAAGTCAGAAATTCAATGTGCATGTATCTTAGCTCCTTAGTAATGACATTTTAACTTACAGACTGAAAGATACTTTAATGTAAGCTTGGAACAGAAATGGCCAATAAATGGCCCATAATTGGCCATTTGGCCATTCAAATTTGTTGTTCTTCATATAGTTTTGGATATTTTCTATCTGAATTTGATTGTGATTGTGTGAAACTGCCTTATTTTATGAAAGTCTTCCTTGTTTGCAGTTGCATTTTTAAGTAACTTAATCTGTTCTTAATGGAATAATCTAAACTTCCATAGAATACCTTTGCATTAAGCATTTGTGCCCCTCCTTCGGATTGTAGGCCTTCATTTGAGCTTATATGAATTTCATATAATAGCTTTGGAACAAAGCTATTTCCCCAGAAAATTAAGCCAAACACTGTAGAAAGAATTTGAATTTCTAATTTGAGGTTTTCAGGCTTTCTTTTTTGATTAAATGCTTTTTCTGTTATTGTCTTTCAAACTTAGTGCTCAATAAATGGCAAATGAACCCCTATGACAGAGGATCAGCTTTTGGTGAGTTGTCCTGCTGTTCACTTGAGAACTTTTTGCTTGGTAAAAAAAGAATAAACTAGAGGAAAGAATGCATGAAGTTTTCTTTTAAAAGCAGTTAGACAATTTCTTTAACTAAAACTGTCTTGTAATTTTCAGCAATTGGATCGGATGGTTTGTGTTGCCAAAGCAGAGAGATAAAAGAATGGCATGGATGCAGAGCAACTAGAGGAGTGACTAAAGGTACATATAAAGTGCTGTGTTTTGAATACTCTTCCAGAAAAGTTTCAGCTGAAATGCCTGCTTGTCAGCCATTGTTAATGTAGATGGTTGCATTAAAAACTTTCTATCCATCTGACCAAATTTAGTAGCTTAAGACTTGGAAATGACAAATACCTCACTTTTGTTCTCCTTGTGTTGTAAATTACCTTTTCCCTGATAGCGATGCCTGAAAGTAGAACAAAATCTTCCCAAACCTTAAAATTATAATAGAAAAGCAAACATTTACTTGACAGCCTTCAGGTACACAATATGGTGAAAACCATGCCCCAAATTGGAGTCCTACAATTTTATAAGATTGGGCAGTTAGAATATCCAGCCAGTATTGTCCAGTTAAGGAGCAGTTGGTTAGGTAATCCTCCCCCCTGGATTCTGTCCCATTGGAGTCTTCCACCAGAGGACCCCCTGGTCCTCTGACTCTACCTGTATTATATCTACGATATGTGGTACAAAATAAAAATGTCCGTGGTAAACTAACAAGTAAGATTAAACAGAACTTCTAAGAGTGTATCAAAGAGTTTGTTCACTGTGATAAAGAGAGCTGGAAAAGTACTAGAAATTATACCTAGGCATTTAACGGTCTACTAAGCTACAAATACATGAAGTATACATAGGAAGCTAAAAATCTTCAGGCATCAATAGGAGACTGAGTTGCAGTAGGCAGAATCATAACTAATATTCATCAGAATGCATCTTTTTTAGGAAATGGCTATGCACACAGTACTTTGAGTTGTTTCCTCACAGACTTCATGCAGGTGTGCAAAAATTTGATGGTTCTGTGGTTGTAGCAGTAGTTGAGAGGCCAACCCTAACACTTGACTCAGAAACAGAGTCATCCTGATACTCCAGTGATTCTGGGAGTGTGTTCAGAAAGACCCTAAGCAGTCTCCTTTAATGGGGTGTGCAGATAATTCTGTAGTCTGTGTGTACATAACAGCCAGTTGGATGTTCTTCAAGTGGCACAAGGAGTTGTTGGTGCTGGGGCATGCTGGTGGTCTGGTTCTGATTCTGCAGAACCTTGTGTCCTGGGTTTACCAGTTCCCATGCATTCAGTAGGATCACTTCTCTCTTGCTTGTCACTCCTTTGGAGCCTTTCACACTCTACCTCTGTGTACTTTGTCTCTCTTGCCTGCTCTTTCTTCATTCCATACATAGGTATAGACACAACCTTTTCACACAAAAACAGTGTAGGGGATTTCATCACATTTTTAGCAGGACTGGGATGTTAGATTGAAAGTAGCAAGCCTGAACCACCTAAATGAATTTGGGTATTGTATTAGATCCTTTCTTTTTCTTTTAAAGGGAAATACTACTATGAAGTTTCCTGTCATGACCAAGGCTTGTGCAGAGTTGGTTGGTCAACTATGCAGGCTTCACTAGATCTGGGTGAGTTTCCTTCTGAAGAGCCTATAGGTAGTTTTTGTATTGACATGGAATGGGTGGAGTGCTGTTCTAGTGTTGCAGAGAATGGACTCTTCGGGAAGGATCCCAGTATTGGGGAGTTGAAAATGTTTTGTATAAGTATTTTAATTCCTGTAAGGGGAAGTCTTTGTTTGTGGCAGTGTTTTCTTGTCTTCTGTGACTTTCTGCCTTTTATGCTTTTTTTTTATTTTTAATGAAGATGACTGGAGACAGGTAAAATTGATAAATGTACTGCTGCAGAAGTACTAGTTTGGTGTACATCCAGGTCAGAAATTAGTAGTTAGCACTGTGTATTATTTGTTTATGAGATAGTGTTGGAAATTTCAGTTGCTAATACCAAAAGGAAAAAGCATAACCTGTCAACCAAAAGATAAAAACCTATTGTATTGTCTTCAGGCACTGATAAATTTGGCTTTGGATTTGGTGGCACTGGTAAGAAATCTCACAACAAGCAATTTGACAGCTATGGTGAGGTAAGCTTGAATTGCATTTGGCAGAAATATTTTTAAAAGTTTTGCATGTTAGTTTTGTTCTGTTACAGTCAACTGTCTTTTGAAGTAGGGCTCACTGCTAAGGGAGGCTCACTGGGCAGAAGGCCAATGGAACATTGAAGCATTTTTTCACAAAAGCTTATTAAAAGATTCAACAAAAGCAGTTATAAGCTTGAGACATGATAGTGGTTATACTGCAATTATATTGATTCTTATTTAGAAGTTAAAATTTTGCTGTTTTAAACAGGTTAAAAGTTAACTGACCTTGAGATTTGTCTTGACTTACTTCATCTTTAGCTTGAGTAAATCAACCCATATGTATACACTGGGAACATGCAAGTGAGGGCATCATATTCTGTTTACTAGAAGTTAAAATAGAAGTAATTTCACAACTCTCTAATCTGTCAAAATGCATTATTAATTTTTACTAAAACATAGAGTGCACTACTCCTGGCTATTGAGTTGGGTTTGCCATTACCTTAATGTACACTTCTCAAGTGTCTGCTGGGAATATCTGTAATGGATTTTGTGTAGTGTAGCAGTGGAATTGAGATGTTTAAACATAAATAAATGGGCAGAAACTCAAGTCTTTTTGTGCTAATAATAACTCAATGTCATAAAACCTGCAACTTTTATGACTACTGTAACTTGTTTAATAGTGACTCTTGAGCTTTTGATTAGAAGCACATAATAATATATAAATGTTATTGAATACCTTTAAAACTAGCAGATCTCAAGACACTAAGATAAAGCATTTAAGTATGCATAACATGCATATAGTGTAATCTTCAAGAGTTAGTCTTTTATTATAGTCAAAATACAGGTTTCTGATGCCATGCTTGGTGTTCTAAGCTTAGATTTACATTGGCTAATAAATACGTGACTAATGTGCTTTTCCGTAATGCAGAATACTTCAGGTATATGACTTAAATGTATCATTGTCATTGTGTTAGTTCTTGAAGTAAATTTAAAGCAGTAATAAATGCTTAAATATCTATGATCAATTGGGCAGTTTACTGAACACTTGAAATCAAATAAAAATATGTGTTCTATTTACAACAGTCTGGCTGAAATAAATTGAACTTGTTTGACTTAAGAATCAGCATTTATTAGGGAGAGGTGAGAAAACTAAAAGCTGACAGAATATAAGCACTAAGTTGTCTTAATGCACTGAAAATGTCTTAGTTTCACAAACCTTATTTTGTTGTGGTTTTTTTTTTCAGGAATTCACTATGCATGATACAATTGGCTGTTATCTAGACACAGAAAAAGGACAAATAAAATTTTCCAAAAATGGTAAATTTTATTCTCTTTGTTTGGAATTTTATTTGGATGCTTTCACTGGGGGGTAGGGAAGGAGAGAAATGCACACACTTGCAGAGTCTGACCGAACCAACCGTACTTTCAGGGAAGGACCTTGGCCTTGCATTTGAAATCCCACCACATATAAGGAACCAAGCACTTTTTGCAGCTTGTGTACTGAAGGTAACAGGAATATTGCAGATGTCCAAGATTATTATCATTTTTCTGGGTTTGTTTATACTTAAGTATAAAATTTGCATAGCCACTTACAGTTACTGCCGTTGTGCATGTAAAGTCAGTTTTCTTTGGTTTACCAGTATTCACTACTGAAGTAATAATGTACCTTTGAGTACCATTTAACCTAAATGTTTAAATTCAAATTTTAGTCTTGAATTTATAGGTAGAATAGCATGGACAACTAATTCCTAATAACAGTGCTATGTTGTGTGTATTAAACTGTTGTATACTGCCATTCAACTGATACAAGCAAATAGCTTGAAAGTCAGCCTATTTCATGTGTTCTGAACTCTAACATTACTGTAATGTAGTACTATGTCTTTCTGAGTTAGTCTTCTTGAGTCTATCTCTCAAGCAGTAGAGATTTTGGTAAAAAAAAATTTTCAGTGGTTAGAGAGATGTACAACTTCAGAAAAAATTCTTTGGGTTTTTTGTTGGCTTTTTTCTGTGTGTTTGGTTGGGAGTTTTTTAAGTTCCAGCAACTTAGGGAACAGGAATGTATAAGATGGGAGAAGAAAAGACCTTGCCTATCTCCTTGTCAATCTCATTTGAGTTGCTTCTCATTTTATGTGGTCTCTTGAATCTGTGTGTATGACACAACTTTTTTGAAACCTAGAATGCTGAATTGAAATTCAATTTTGGTGAAGAAGATTTCAAGTTTCCACCAAAAGATGGCTATGTTGGCCTTTGCAAGGCTCCTGAGGGTAGTGTTGTAAAATCACAACACTCAGGTAGGTTAGATTTTTACAAACTTCTCTTGTTTCTATATTCAGGTTGTGTTGCAGAGCATCTTTGGATCCCTTTAATTGCAATCAGAAAGATCTTAAATAGAGCAGTAATGAAGAAATATTGATGCTTTTTTGAAAGTATACCAGATTTTCTTACTGTTAAACCACCAATAGTCTTTAATATTTTGAATTTAGAAGTACATCAGATAAAAGAAGTCCAGCTAAGTTTTTCAACAGTGTTACTGTAAAAATCTGTGTGGGTCTTTATGACCCACAGTAGAATGGGTTATCCTGCATGGGCCAGTACACCCACTTGTAAGTTCTGATCATTATTCTGAAGTTACTCATAATTGAGAGAGCAATCACATCACCTTTCAATGGAGCATTTAAAAATATTAGCTTTTAATTACTAATAGAAAATCCAGATTTGTTTCCAGTAAAAATTCCAGAATAGGAATGTAGTTTGTCTTAATGGTGATTTTTTTCCACTTAGGAAATGCGCAAGTGGTTCAAGCACAGAACCTTCCAAATGCTCCAAAAGCATTGATTGTAGAACCGTCAAGAGAGCTGGCAGAACAAACTTTGAACAATGTGAAGCAGTTCAAAAAATATGTTGATAATCCCAAATTAAGGTAATAGTGAATTTGCTAGTTGCATTTATGGTATTTTCCATGGTTGTAACTTCACGGGGAGATGGGGGGGGTAGGTTCCACTTGTAGCTAAGTGAACCATAATCTGCAGTGCTGCTGATAATAATATCAGTAATAACCTGCTACCAACCAAACTTCTGACTATGCAACTGCAGTTAGATCACTTAGGGTTTTTTGGTATGTTTTATCAGTGGACTACCTTTTTCTCATACAACAAATTTGGTGGGTAGGGCTTTTTTTTTAATTATCAGTTATAACTACTGTGATACTTCACATGCTTCTCTTGACTAAAAATACTATTGGCTTACTGCCCTTCTTTCCTAAACATTTTTCTATGCCCCCATCTCCCTCTACCCCCTATTTTGTTTGTTTTTCATCTCCCTCAAATAGTTGTATACAGGGTCTTCTCTCTTTAATTAATGTGCTTGCAGGACAAATTATCATGGAGGTGCAATTCTGAAAAATGAATCATCTATAAGTTGCTTTGGATTTAGATTGTGTCTGCTTTGTCTGTGCTTCTAAAACTTGAACATTTCCCAATTCTAAACTGCGATCTGTGTAAAGAGTTCATTTACTAGAATTGCTGGGACTAAGCAATAGGAATGGGCAAGCTACAAGGAAAGATTCATTTAGTTTACTGTTATTTGCATTTCTAACTTTCAAGGACACAGGAAACTTTGTTGAACTAAGTTACATTATTTCTGAGATTTTTAAGAAACATTCTTTGTAAGATTAAATTTGTTAAGGTGCTCATTTGCTTAATACAACTGTGATAAAGTAATCACATTCAAATACAGTTTGGTAGCAGAGTTTTCACTTGAACTGAGGTAAACTACATGTGAAAGGACGAGTTTCAAAATTAATTTTTTCTGTTATTCTTGAAATTACTGTTCAGAGCTGTTAATTGTCAGCTATCAATAAAAACATGTGTCTGAAGACAGATTCTAAGTAGACCTGAATATAATAAATGGGTAAATGTTGAATATATTCATGTAATTTTAGGGAACTGCTTATTATTGGTGGAGTTGCTGCAAGAGATCAACTCTCTGTACTGGAACAAGGTGTAAGTTATATTTTTTTCATATGATTTATCATTTGGGATTTCAAGTAATTTATGCTGTTGCTAGAGGATATTAATGGTGGTAACTCATGTAATAAGAATAATAAACATGTTAAAAAGAAAATGTACAGTCAATAGGAAACTATTGCACCAGTTGCACCAGTCTAGCAGTTGTTCCTTTACTTCCATGTCAATACAAGTACCTATACTACTTAGTCAAGTTCCGTTGAAGCCTGAGTACTCCTGAAGATTTTAAAATAAAGGTGTAATTGTTTGCCATTTGTCCTTAACCAACAAGACAGTTTTCCTATTAACTTCTGTCCTGTTTTTGTGAATAAAAATAGTCTGCAGTTATCAAGATGAACCTACACTACAAACCAGTCCTACATAGAAGGAAGTGGTCTGGTTTCAGCACCATGAAATGTACAATTGATTCAATCACACTGTAGGGAGAACTGAGTCACAGGGCCATGTTTTATATTTAAGACTCACTTTTGGAAGTGAAAGCACATCACTATTGATAAGTTTTCTAGTGGTTCTAACTGCCAAAATAAAAATCTTCTGTTAAGCCTACTTGAACCAAAAGATTATTCAACTTCCACGTGAACGCTAAATTCTTGGTTGTGAACTTTTTTGCCTGGCAAAATTTGAAGTTATTTCTATAGTTGATAGATTCCACCATGAGAAAAATGTATCCCCATTTAAAAATAAATGTTTGTTGGCTTTTGATAACAAGATTACACAGCTTGGAGTTCAGGGAAGGAAAAAACGGGCACAGCACTTCCCAAATAAGGGAAGACTTCCTCCCTAAGGTAGATTATGCTAATGAAAATACTGTAGAACCAAAATGAAGGTTGCTCACAGAGGAGGTTGTAGGATCCCTTTCCAGAAGGGTACTGAAAATTGTATTAGGCAGCTGCCTAAAGTAACTTAGAAATTGTCCTTGATTTCCATGTGAAGGTGGGGAGTGGAGACCAGATATTCTCAAGAGATCCCTCAGACTCAAATTACTCTAGGATTTTATGAAGTTATAATTAATAGAAGATAAAGCATTATACTGGTAATTGTCTCATAATGTTAATCTTAGATGAAACTTTTAATGCCTCTAATTAGTTACAGGACCAACTCATACTCTTTATGTACTTAATAGGTGGATATTGTTGTTGGAACTCCTGGAAGGCTGGATGACCTGGTCTCAACAGGGAAGATTAATTTATCTCAAGTTAGATTCCTGGTTCTGGATGAAGCTGTATGTAGAGAACTAAATGCTACTTAAATTCTGTTCTTAAATGCAATGTGATACTTGCAAAAAAGTGAAACATTATTTTTCTATAGTATTTGATAATTCGGTGGAACAGTTAGATACCTATACACTGTTCCATCTTAATCCTCTCATTGTTTACAACCATAGTAACCTACTTTTTTTTCCCCCCACCCTCATAGCCTCTCTGTTAAATCTGTTTGGAATTTTTCTGATAGGAAAATGTATTTCAAATTATATTTACAAGGTACTGAAGTCTGTCCCTGCCACTGCAGGGAGCTCAAAGGACAAAGACAAAAAATAAGTGTTAGTTAACCCAGCAGGTCTTGAGGCCAGTGAATGTTGTACTCAATATGCTGTGAAATAAGGGCATCTCTCTGATCTCTGGTAGTACATCTGAATATTCACAAAGATCAAATGCCTTGGGGTGTTAGCTAGGAGTAGCTGCTGAGCTTCTCAGCAGCTATAAGTGCTCCACATTTTTACTGGGTTTTCCTCCTTAGTAATAATATCCCTGCTATGCATTGACCTGTCCAGCTAATTAAAAGCAGGAACTTCTGAGACTAGGAGTGTGTTGCTTATCTAACTCAAGTGTAAAGACTGAGAAATGAGAGAAGATTTGCATCTTCATCTCTTTTATTTCATCCCCACACAGGATGGCCTTCTCCTCCAAGGTTATTCAGATTTTATAAACAGAATCCATAGTCAAATTCCTCAGATAACCTCAGATGGAAAGAGACTTCAGGTATAAAATATTTGTGGTTTGTTTTTTTTTTTTGTTGTGGTTTTGGTTTGGGTTTTTTTTGTGTGTGTTTGTTTGTTTGTTTGTTTGTTTTGTTTGCTTAAATATTTTTGGGGGTGTGTTGCGTGCTCTGCTTTCAGTTGTTGACTATTATTTGGCATAGAGCATGCTTCTTTGGAGTTTCCAAAAGCTCTTGTCCAAAACTAACATGCGTTCAGTGAGTTCAGTAATTGCCTGTGAAAATATTTTTAGCCTTCTAGATGTTGAAGCCTAGTGTTCAGGAGTTTTCAATTTATTTTGAATTATTTATATATAAATCTAGCAAACATGACTGAACACATACTTTATGTTTTCTAACATATTAATAATCTTGATTCATCAATTTTCAATAGTTTTGCATTCTTCCTGCTATTTTTTTGGGTCTCTGTAACAGAATAGTTAAGCAACTTACTTTGTGTCTTGACTCTTGCCAACTGAGTGGTTCCTGTGATGAGATCCAAACATTTTCTGTTTTGCTACATTAGCTATTCAACTATGTAACATTCATACAGTTCTACTCTCACCTTTTTGGACTGGGAGGATTTTATCTTCAGTGGTTTCCATGTGACTCTCTTCTTCTCAGGTGATTGTGTGCTCTGCAACCCTGCATTCTTTTGACGTGAAAAAACTATCCGAAAAAATCATGCATTTTCCCACCTGGGTTGATTTGAAAGGAGAAGATTCTGTCCCTGAAACTGTACACCATGTAGTTGTGCCTGTAAATCCAAAAACTGATAAACTCTGGGAAAGGCTCGGCAAGAATCATATCAGAGTAAGTGAAAATTGAGGTTATTTGTCCATGTTTACTTATTTAACCTTCAGAACAGGGGCCTAATACTGAAGGATCTTTGCTGGCTATTGAAACAGCTTAATCTGAAATGGTTTGTTCCATGGTAGTCAGCATCGTATCAGTGGTGTCATAACTCTGTTTCTGAACAGCTCAGTGTTACAAACATGGCTGAGGAAGAGCTTGATAGAGTAACAGTCTGATTTGCACTAGAGAACAATGGCATTGTGCTTTTTCACTCATTTCACAGCTAATGGTCTGTGGCCTAACTGTACTTAGTATCTCTTTTCTGACTTGGCAGGAGGGAATAAACCTGCCAAGATGGATCATTCTATAAGGTAGTTCTGTCTCCAACCCATGTGAATGACATGAGCAGTTTTTACAGGAATGGTTGTCATATCAGACTGCATTTGAGATTCCAGATTCTACATACACCTGACACCTATTCACATGAGAAGGTGTTGGTTGGCCAGGTCTTTAGTATTCAACTTCTGAATAACCTGGAACCATATTTTGTTCTTGGCAACTCTGATGCAGTTACAAATCTATGGTTTTCTTAATCTCTCCTTGTCTTTGGAATGTCTGTTTGTCATGTGTTGTCATTAAGTCTTAGTGTGAGTTTATTTCTTTTGGATTTTAAGTTTATATCTGATTCAGGCTAGCATAGGGGAAAAGATAAGGAGTTACTATTTATGTGATTTAACTATATTTTACAAAATCTTCTTATTCTGGTTTGTTTGTGTGTTTTCAATTCTTCACTTTGTTCAAAGGTGTTTCCTATCCAGTGGCTACATAGTTTTATTGCCATTTTTATGAATAAGTTTTGTATTCTTAAATACAAGACTTTCCTGTAGCTAAAGGTGGGTAAACATGGCTCGTAGGAGAGCAGAATGCTAAGATTACTTCTAAACTTTTGTTTCTTCCTAGTTACAAGTTAGTGGAGTCAAGTATTTCTCTGTGAAGAGTGGACTACTGACTTAGGGGGCTTTTTTGTTTGTGTTTTTTCTAGACTGATGAAGTACATGCAAAAGATAATACACGGCCTGGCGCTAACACTCCAGGTAACGAGCAACACTAAGAAATAGTGACATTTTTGTAAATGTTTTGAATTAAAGGTAAATTGTAGTAGATACTGGCCTTGAGTCATGTTCCTCCAAAATTTTATTTCTGTGTTCTCATAGTCTTGAAGGGAATGTGTTTCTGTAACTGGGAAATTGGAAAGAGACTTGAATATATATTTTGCAGATTTGTAGACAAGCGTTTGTTGATGTGTATAAGAAACGTGAAACTTCTGAGTGCTTTTGTGCCTCGTGTATTGTATCACCTTGCAGCACAGGAGCGTGGAAGGCAGAGGTAGAAACTGAACGTTTAGCTTACTTGCTCTAATAATAAAAGTTTAACTGTCTACTTGAAGGCTAGAGAACTTCAAAGATATGCAGTTCAAAGGTTCTTCATGTTTTTAAACAATTTGAGTGAAATAACTTCTTTATTTTTATTTAGAAATGTGGTCTGAAGCTATTAAAATTCTAAAGGGAGAGTACACTGTTCGAGCAATCAAAGAGCACAAGATGGATCAAGCCATTATCTTCTGCAGAACTAAAATAGACTGTGATAATATGGAGCAATACTTCATCCAGCAGGGTGGAGGTAATGTTTTCATGTCAACTTTACTCAGCTCACTTTTCTCACTTCTGTGTTTTTTCAACACCAAATTTGTATGATAGAGGTTACCAGTACAGGGACACAGCACAAATAAAATTGTGCTTCAGTTTTTTTTTTGCATACTGACTGGGCATAAAATTCAGAGTTTTGTAGCAGGCAGCTGCAGGGGTGCCCTTTGTGAAAGAAAGCAATGAACTGTCTTGTACATGTTCCAGATAGCTTTGAAATGAATGGAAACCCATCATGCACCAAAATTTGAACCAGTGAGAAGATATATGGTGCCTCTGCTGAAACATGCTAGTAAAACTTGATAGTTGGTAAGGGCAAGAGACACGGGAAGAGATGTTCACACCTAAAAAGACATAGGAGAAATGTGAAAGAAAACACAGGAACAGTGAAAGGCATGTGTGAGGAAAAAGGTGAAGACGAACGTTTGTAGAAATGGGGAAATTTAGAGCAGGAAGGGGTAAGGAAAAATGCCTGCACAGATCTGCTCTTGGGAGGAGGGAGAAATTGTGTTTTACTGCTTGTCTTGTGTATTTTTTTCCACCCCAATGCCTGTGAATTTTTTTTCCAGATCTGTATGGTTCTGTGTCATAGCTTATATGTGATGTTATTAATGTATATAAATTCTTTCAGGGCCTGATAGGAAGGGACATCAATTCTCATGTGTCTGTCTGCATGGTGATAGAAAACCTCAAGAACGAAAGCAAAACCTGGAAAGATTTAAGGTGATGCAGCAGATTCTTGAAGGCTTTTTCCTCACTTCCCAATATCTGAATTCCTATGGTTCCTATGTTAATTTGTGTTCCTAGTTCTTAATTTAAATTAAATTGCATTCAAATGCTCTATGTCACACTTCCTGAAATTGTAAGGCACGTTTTCTGTAGGTGGAAGTTTGTACTGGTATCAGTATGACCTTTGTGAGTTTGAATTCAGAAGATAGTAGGCTTACTTTGAAATAAAAACCTAACTTTAAACTCTATAGTAATTACACTGGTTTTTAAGGTCCTTTAGTACTTGGTCACTTAAAAAAAAGTTTCAGTATTACAGTTTAGTTTTGATTAAGCTGTTTGTTGGTTTTGTTTGCCTAATGGTGCTGGGGAAAGAAACAAGGATGTAAATTCACCAAACTATTCATGCTTTACTTGAAGTGTTCTTAAATGTACAGAGACACTTCAAGGTGAAGTGCAAAGGACTATGATTTCATTGCTTGTAATTTTGCTTGCTGTGTTTAGCACATCACTTCATTACAGCTGTTTTTGCAGAGAGGAGATGTCCGTTTCCTGATCTGCACAGATGTTGCTGCTAGAGGAATTGATATTCATGGTGTACCATATGGTAAGACAGTTTTTTAAACTTAATCTGTTGAATTGCACTGGAACTTCGATATATTTACCTGTCCAGTACTTAAAATAAATATATGACCTATAGCAAAATTTTAAGAGATTAGATGTTAAAGGCTGAAACTAGACAATATTTAATTTGGTTGTTCACCATAAGTTCTCAAATACTTGATGTTGTTCTGCATTTTTTGAAATCGTTCATTTGGTTTTCCATTCTTGCCAAAAAGTAATCGGGGAGAAAGCAGTTTGAGAGTGAGAGCCTTTATTGCAGGTATTGCAGGTTACACCTGTAACTGTTGTAATAGACTATAAAGTATGTACATAGACTAAAGAGAAGAATTGCAGCAATCAAAATAGTATTTTAGATATCTGATCTCTGACCTTAGCTCATACATTTCTGTGAACTGTGTTACACAGTTATCAACGTGACACTCCCTGATGAGAAACAGAACTATGTTCATCGAATCGGGAGAGTCGGCAGAGCTGAGAGGTATGTGTGTGTTCAGGGCAGCCACCAGGTGTTCTTGAGATTTGTTGTTGTTGTTTCACAAGTTGGCAATAGTTACTGAAATACATTTCTCCCTCCCTTGTCTCCTAATATTTCAGGATGGGTTTGGCAATCTCCCTTGTGGCAAAAGAAAAAGAAAAGGTAATTATACTCCAAAGCAAAGATTAACAGACATTTACTGAGGTTCTGTCCTCAGCTGCTATGTGACCTTCTTATCCTGCGTTGAAAAACTTCTTTTTTGTCCCTGCTTAATTGAAGGAGAACTTAAACAGATTCCTGAGTTCTTTTTCGTGCTATAATTAGTCAAAATGAATGTACTAAACTATTTCATGAAGTTTAGAGGTCATTTTGCATTATTTCTAGGTTTGGTATCATGTGTGCAGTAGTCGTGGAAAAGGTTGTTACAACACCAGGCTGAAGGAAGAAGGAGGTTGTACCATATGGTACAATGAGATGCAGGTAAGCATTTTGCTTAAATGTCCCCCAATTCCTCTAAAAGATTCCAGAATAAAGTTTTTGTTTCACCTGTGTGGTTGAAGCACAAATCTAGTCTTAGGGTGTTTATAACCTTTGATTCCATTTAAAGAAGAGATTAGAAGACTTTTCAAGTTATATGTTCTGTAAGTTGTTTAATTATAAAAGCTTATTGTAATATTCCCAGCCAATGTTGTTGGGAGTCTTACTTGCAACTTCCTTATTGTCTTCCTAATCAAAGTCTGTTAAGATTTGGAGGATGTTAATTATGCACTTGTGTTTAGATGGTTTGTTGCAAAACTTAAAACTGTTGTTTCTTTAACCTGGAAATAGTTTGTCACTTAAGTAGGTTTTCATTGGGATTTGTATACCAGCCATGAATGCATGTTAAAAAGCAATACTTGCCTTCTTTCTCTAATGAAGAAGGGCAAATACATCTCATCTGTGGTAAAATAGGCTTGGACTATGAGCTGTATTATAAAGTAGCCTCATTCATACAAGTAGGGTAGTGTATGAAATGAAGACTTCTAGGTGGGGTAAAACCATACTGAAATTGGAAATGAACTTTTGTAGTCTGAGCTGATAAAAATGTGTTAAGTCTTCTGTAGCTGTGACCAAACTGGTTCATGTACCATTCCTGTTCAGACTACTCAAATGTGATGGTTCAGAACACTAGTTTGACTAGTCTTGGACCAGAAGAGTATTTAAAGACTTCTTGGGTTTTTTTCCTCTTAGTTGCTGGGGGAGATTGAAGAACACTTGAACTGCACTATTGCCCAAGTTGAACCAGACATAAAAGTACCAGTGGATGATTTTGATGGGAAAGTTACATATGGGCAGAAGAGAGCTCTGGGCGGTAAGAATGAGCTGTTCTCAAGTTCCCTTGCTATGCAGTGCTCAGTTTCCTGGTTGTCTCCTGTGTCACTACAGAATAATAGACTATAAATAAAAAAATAATAGATTATAAACAAATTTATTATAAAAAGCTGCTAGTTCTTTGCAGTCTTCTGCATTTGTTACATGCAGCCTATGGTTTGCAAATGACAAAAGTATGTGTATGCCTGTTCTGGTTTCTTGTGCTTTTTTTTAAAATAAAGTAATTAACTCTCTGAATGACTGTGGTTGGACATTGTTAGTTCTGCTGAAAAATGGCTTTGAACACATAATTTAGATTGTATCTCTTTTGGCAGGTGGACTGTATAAAGGCCATGTGGATATTCTGGCACCTACAGTACAAGAGTTGGCTGCCCTTGAAAAGGAGGCTCAGACATCTTTCTTGCATCTTGGCTATCTTCCTAACCAGCTGTTCAGAACATTCTGATTGTGCCACACTGGAGAGAAGGCTTGAGTTAATAAATGCTCTGCCCTGCAAATACAAAAATCCCACACTGTCTCTGAGTAGAGGTAGTTAGAAAGCGATTAAAACTAAATATACTTCTTGCATGAGGAACAGAGTGTTCAGCACTGTTAACTTTGAGTAAGCTGTTCTCCTAATAAAATAAAACAAGTCAAAGATGAAGTGGTTTTGTTTGGGTTTTTTTTGCCTTAAAGGATTAATTTGCAGAATCATTCTTTGCATGATTTTGTTAATTTATTCAAAGTATAAGGGTAATTAGACAAATATGGGAGGAGAGGTTTATATTTCTATTTATTTATATTTAAAATTATTTAATTATTTGTGTACTGTAAATTTTTAATGCTGGGCTGACTAAAGATAGATTCATATTCATTCTGACAGCTATTTATACTAAATTAGAAAAAACCCCAGATCTCAAGTAGGTGTTTGATGAAGCTCTTTGTTATCCTAAACCCCTACATCTAGGCTGATAACTGCATTTTGATTCTATAGTTCTAGACTTCTCTCAGTTAATGGTTCTTAAATTTCTGAAATGGATTGTACAATATTGTAGCAATATTGTTACAAAGATTTCTACAATACTTTTGAATTCATAGGGGAATACCATATGAGTATCAAAGCATTTCACAAAACTGCAGGAAAAGCTTTTTCATGCAGTTTCATGCAGCAGTATAGGCTGAAGTATTTAATGCCTCTTGTGCTGCTTTCAGACGTTGAATTTGTTCAGTTGAAGTTACTGCAGTCTGGCTTGTAATTTCTTTTTAGCTTTTTTTTCTCTAGTGACTCTTCTGATGATAATTAGAAATTTCAATGACTTTGCCCGCAAATTGTCATCCAAATATCACAGGTCATTGGGAATGCCAGACACCCACAAATCCAAGTTAGCTTTTGCCTTCTTTGTGAAGTCATCTTTTCATAAATGTTCTATCCCCTTGAAAAAGCAGTGACAATTTAAACTCAGGTTGAGCAAATAATGATTTGTAGTGTTTCCTGGAGAGGGCAGACTGAGAGATCCAGGGATTATAATAAAAAATATAGATTTCTCAGTAATTTAAACAAAGTATTGCATTTATAGAAATTAGTGATGTTACTTGATCCCAAGGAGAGGGGAGATTACATGGTATGCTTATCATTAGAATTTGGGAAGAAAAGTTCTATCGTGTTGTGTTGGTCCTTTCAGACAAAAGTAATGAAATCTGTCAATCCTAAATCAATCAAAATTAATTTATTGCAATGCTGAAAATAATTTAGATGCAGAAGGAATTAGATCATTCATGTTTGCCAGTTGAAGCTGAGATTAAAACTAGTTTCATCTAGTTTAGACATATATCTTGGGAAATATTTTTAAATCACAGGGAAATGGTAGGTAGGTGGAATCAAAGTCTTAGTAGCATTGATCTTTTTGTTGAAATGTGACATTCTTAATTTGCTACATGTTACCCAAGTGCTGATATTGTTCAAGATTTGCTGTTGGGTATTGAAATTACAAATCATGACTAATTAGGGCTAAAAAATGATGCTAAAAAAGTAAATTAATTTAGGCATATAATTTAGGCATGCCAATTCTTACCTAAAATTTGTATTGGTGCTGGAGCTGAAATTGCTACAATGGCCTGATGTATACTTGCTTTCAGAAGAGTTTTGCTGATATGCCTTCAAATGCAGTAGCATGAAAGAGGTATCGGGCAGTTTCTGATTGAGAGATTTCAAAGGTTGTGTGAAATGTCAAGAACTTAACTGTATCTTGTGCTAAATGGCAGAAAGTCCCCACTGCCATAATCAGTAATCTCTAGGAAAAGTATTCAGATCAGATGGCGTATAGCAATTGTTTGGAGGGATCTGGCCTGGGGTTTTTGTATTACTTCCAGTTACTGCTGTCTTAAACCACTAAGATGGACTTACTGGAAAATTTGACATTTTCTCCAGAAAGGAAGTATGGCTAGTAAAAATCTTAAAAACCAAAATAAAATAAAAAGTTGAATGAAATTACGCTCAATTAAATTCAGACAATTTTCCCTAATACAATGTTTCCTGCCTCTTGTTATTTTTATTTGGGAATGAACGTACCTTTACACCTGGTTACAGGAAGTGATAAGGCATATCTAGATAGACTGGCATAATTCCCGTTAAAAGCTTTAACTGCCTCTTTTGAACCAAGCACTGACTTGCTTTCACACCAGTCAAAGCTATGAAGATGTATTTGTGTACTGGACGTTAAAAGAACAGATACCCAAAAAAAAAAATTTCAGCGTCAAGTGGTGTATATTTCACGGGAATGCTCCAAGTGATTGGAAAAAATAAAAAATTCTCTCGTAGAAATCAAGTTACCTAATTTTTGTCTGCATCTCTGAATGTATCTGCCCGGGTGGGCTGCTGGGCTCGCTGGGCTCCGTGCCTGGCCGAGGCCGTCCGTCCCGGGGCGCTCCGGCCGGGGCTGTCT
>NW_005054318.1:4060932-4086523 GCF_000277835.1 Geospiza fortis | reverse complement strand
GCTCAGCCCTGCCCGCCTCGTGGTGGTGCTCGCGTCTCGCGTATACCCGTTCCTTCACCAGCCTGCTGCTCCCAACTGGGTCAATTACATTCCCTCTATCTTTTTTTTTTTTCTCTTTAGAAACAAACAAACTCCTAAACTAAAAAGAACTTCAAGCTGTTGGAGCTGTTTGTGTGGAACGCAAACTCACAATGAAGGGCCCTTGCTTCGCTGTCTGACTTCTTGTCGCAGCTTGAATAAACATGCAGTGTGAGCTGCTCGGATTGCTAATCCACTAACTTCTGCTTTAAAGGGCTTGTTCCTTGTCTGGGTACAAAGCTAATTCTTGCTACTGTACATGTCAAAACTATGTTTATTTTTCTTCTCAGTGCTGATTTCTAGGGCTTGTGAACTGAAAACAGAAACAAAAAATAGGCTTTCATCTGTGCCCGTGGCAATATTTGTTGCCATTTACTGGCTTTAAAATTGTGTAAGCAAATCCCATGTAGACATTCTTGCTGTGCTTCAGCTTTCCTGACCAAAAGGAAGGAATGGGAAATTCAAGGTTAGCCTGAGTAAAATGAAAAAAAAATACAAATTCTAGTTTTAACCTTCTTTTTAAACTAGTTATATTTTAATAACAGCTATCAAGTTGACTTAGGGAGATATTTTTGTTTGGTTTCTTGAATTTATTACTTGCTTACTGGAGCACCCTTGTTCAAGAGCTTTGTATTTTTGACTAATTTGCTTTAGCACAATGTCTTTGAGAGAGCTCGCATTCTTATTGGATGATTAACTATTCATTTATAACTACTAGTAGTAATCTTTCTTTGTTTTCCTTTACACTCCTATAAAGGTTCCTTTTATGGAAGGGAAAAGGATACAGATGGTGTTTGCCACTCAGTGTCCAAACTGCTGAGCTGGGGCCCCCTTTTAGCAAGCTCCAAAGGCAGGAGGAGTTTGCAGGTCTCTTAGCTTTAAGTATGGCTCTGTTTTGCTACTGTGAAAGCAGACAAAATTGCTGCTGGCAACACAGACTTGTACTTCAGTCTTCTCATGTTTATGGAATCACACACACAAATAAACGTGCCTGGTCTATTTGAAGAGGTAATTGGCCTGTGGTCACTACCATATGTGAATATCCATATAATGCAGTAAGCTGGGCTCCTGCTTAAGCCAGTTAGCAAAATAGCTGCATCTCAAGTAGATTAGGTACATGTCAGAAAGAGGAAAAATGGGTGGAAGATTTGAAGGATGAACTTTGCCAAGAATTGAGTAGCCTGCTGCCTTGCACCTCTGTAGCTAGGGAAAAGTGTAACAGCTAGGGAGACTTTGATAAAATCTTTATCTGTGCAATTACACCACCCCTTGCCTGTTGACAATATGAAGTTATACAAGATGCGAGGGGGATCAAAACCTGTCTTGTGTAAGGAGTTCTCTAATAATGCTTTTTCTACTCGTTGTTTAAAAGCAAAAAGTTGCCACTTTTCAGATTTGCTACTTGTTGCAGTAACTGATGCATTTAGTCAATGATGAGCAGGGTCCTTATAATTTCTTATTAAAATTTGTCTAAAACTCACTGTGCCTCTTGCAGTGATATTTGTCTATATCTCTTGATTTCTAAAAAATGTGTCCAGATCCACAGATGGAAAAACTGAGGTAAAGAGATGTAGCAATCTGCTGAATGTCAGCCAAGACTGGCAAGAATTGTCATAATATCTTTGCAGCAGTAATATGTTAAATGCTGTTTCAAGATATACTCAGCACATGAATGAATTAGTCTTTTTCATAATGGTCATTATTATGGGAGGACATAAAGGTACATTCATGAAGTGTATCCCATGACTGCTGAGTACTGCTGCTTACTGGAGTGCCTAGGCTGTGTAGCAGAAAATTTCTCTTGTTCTGAAGGGATTTTCTTGATTTATTATTTAGCAGAAAAATTAAAAATACAAACAGCTTACTTAATACATGGAGAATAGATTGCTGGAATTCAGACTCTAGCTAACATTGAGCTAACACTGTTTTGGGTGACAGGATAATCTTGCCTCTCCAGAAATTACAGGTCTCCTTTCTGTAGGTGTTATGTTGGACCTGCCAGTGCTAGACAGAAAATTCAGGTACCCTGTCAAACAGCATGAAGAGCTTGTGTTTAGACAACTTAAACCATCCTCTGTGTAAAATAGAGCTGAATTTAAAAACTCTAACACATATGGAAACATCATAGTGCTGACATTTCGTAAACTGTGTTGCCTCTTCAGTTTGCTCTCTTTGGAGAGCACTAAAATGTTGTGAATTGTCCAGTGGTGACTTCCTTTTGTTTGTTGATTGTTGCTCATAGAAGATAAACTCATAGAAGGTTTGGATGGTATCAATTAGAACCATCCTTCCACAGATGCCTTGTTGGGAACCAGCATCCTTTTAACCAGAGCTGTAATTGTGTTAGAATTGCTTCAACTTCTTGTATGAGTAACGAAGAATATCATGTAGGATAATAAAATAATAATAGAAATTACATCCAAATTGCTTTCAGTGGCATTTCTGACTCTTTGGCGTATATCAGTATGATGAGTAGCCCCTTTGTTATTTAGGTTTTAAGCAATGTGATCTGTTCTATTCTAGTCTACTAAAAAATCTTTGTGATTGTTTTTTGATTATTGCTGTTCCACTGAACAATAATGGTATTTTTAATGAAGTGATTCAAAATAGGAACTAGAGAATTGTTAGTATACAGCACATGCAGTTATGCTTTCACCAGCTCTGCACCAAATGCAGTAATAGGTTTAAGGGTTTTTTATTGAGTCTTAGCCTTTAGGAAAAAAGAAAAAAACAACAAACTTTCATTGCTCTTCCTTATAAAAAGAATTTAAGCTCTGTTTGGCTGAAATGGTTAAAAATAAGTAAGTTTTACAAAAAGATAGTCTGTTCGCTTCTAAGCACTGATCTTTTGTGGTATTTCTAATGGTCTGAAAAGTGAGAACAGAATTTAAATTCAGATTAAAAATTGTAAAATAGTCTGAAGTCATCTATAGTTTTCTGTCAGCAGCCCAAACTTTGGTTAGGAGTTTTGCCATTGTTGCCAGGTGATGCTTTTAACTATGGACTGCATTTAGTCCAAGTTTCTAAAACAATGTGGTGCCTAGTATATGGTAAATATATCTATTTTTTCTGTATATCTTGCTAAGATTTAACTTTTCTATGGTATGTTCAAACAGCTTTTCCTGATGGGTTAAAAATAGTCTTCATATCAAAAGGAGGAAAAAGTGTGTTGTTAATCTTTCCATATTAAACTTGGGGTTTTCTCCTGAATAATGCCTATGGTATCAGAGGCTTCCTCCATATGTTTTACTTATCTCATTTATCGTGTAGGTAACTTATGTAAATGCTGTGCTCCAGGATGCAGTCTCCTTAAAAAATCAGGAAATCCCTGGGAAACTGTCCAAGTAAACACTGCACAGGCTACTGAAACAATCAGAAATATGGGTTTGTATACAAAATATTTTCATCAAGCCTATATAATACCCCCTTAGAGTTGTCTCTTTTTTTGTAAGGCATCCAATAAAGTGACTTTTCTGCTTGTTAGACCCTGTGTGCATCCAGTTGCCTCTCCTGTTACCCTACCGATGAAAAGTGAGTTAACTTATATTCCTGTATCAACAGGATTTGTTTCCATGGTGGCTTTTAGTTTACAGCCATGGGCTGAGGAGAAAATGTATCAGGGGAAGATAAGGAAGAAATGCAAACTCCATAAATTAAAGAAGGAATGCAAATCAAATCCTGATTGAGACCTAAATTGCCAGCTTGAAAATAATCTTCTATGTAAGTGTTTCCATAAGTTACATGATTTGGGGTAATTAGGTTTGTGGTGCCCAAACATGCTCTGGTTTTAAGGTTATGATCTTCAGAGATCAGTGTCTTACAATCTTAAATCTTTGCGATAATCTTGACTGTGCAAATCAATATACAGCAAATACAAATTCTCTTTACTCTCTTGCATACTATTATTGTTGAAGGCAAATTAAAATAATGTGGTTTGATATGCCATGATGGAAAATTCTCTCACTGCAGCATCTGTGTTTCAGCATGATGTCAATCTCTGCAGCTCATTCACAAATCCCAACCTCGGCTACGTTCTGGTTCACATTAGGTTTGTACTGAACAAAATAGAGTGCAACAAAAGTAAGCAGGAAGCAATTCCACCCCCAAATGAGGCTATTCCAGTGGTTTTAAGTGTTTAATAAAAAACTTAACAAATTGCCAACTCAGGTAGAACTTGTGGAATGCTATTGTTTCTCCTTTTGTATAGTGATGCTCTGTTGTTCAAAGTATCACATCCAACAGCCACAATTTCTCAGGCAATACTTACCAAACTCAAGCCTCTAACTCATTTATTTGAAGAAGAAATCCCCAACTCTGCTAGACTATTTCCTGCATTAAACTAATTAACCTTCAGACAGAAATTAGGTCTTGCAGAGGTGGTTGTTTCTTAAGAGAGCAGCCACAGCACTACTGACAAGTGTTTGGTGTGGAGAAAGAAAGTTTTAAAGGAGGAGTTGATTTCCAGAGGTGCTGCTGCTATGAGAAACAATTTTCAGTATTATATGTATTCTTGGTTTATCTTAGTTATATTTTTAAATGTTTTTTTTAATATTGTGTCAGCAGCAAGTACTTTGTTTTCTTTGCCATACAGACTTTATAAGATTTTATTCTGCAAAGTTTTTGTATTAAAAAGCATGTATGTGTCATTTTATAGGACCAGTGTCAGGAATTTGTCTTAGTTTTACTAATTTAATCTGTTCCTTTAACAAGAAAAAAACTGGAGGGGGAAGATAGCAGTGGGCAAGGACAGCCCATCCAAGGCTTAGTTTGATATAGTGATGTGAAAAGTTTTTCCCTGGAGTTCTGCTTACATCATCTGTGTGTCACAAGTAAGCACTGTCTTTCTTTATGAACTGACCCTATTTCAGAATTCCCTTTGCATGATGCATCACATTCTTGGTTCACCTGCCTGTGCCAGGTGCCTTAGTACTGCTTTCCCTTACCTCTGATTTAGGAGATGTGCTCAAGTGAAGAGCAAAGATATCTGCCAGGTAAGGAGGACAACATTCCTCCCAGAACACTACTAGCATGAGACCTAGGCAGCAAAATTGAGAGCAGTAGTGGAATGGTACTGTAAATCATTCTACATTTGACTGGGAGAAAAAATGGTGAATCACATGGCACAGTCTGCTTTATTTTTCTAAAGCCCTTGTTTTGCCACTGTGGTAGATGAGAGCTTTTCTGAAGTGATGCCTTCTGATACCTGTCAAGAGTGGCTCATTTTCCTCACTGCTCTCCTAGAAGGGAATGATATGAACTATTGGGCTCAAAAACATTCTTTTGAAGGAACAAACAGAAAGGATGAGGTTGAGAAATAATGATCATAATGAAAAAAGGAGCAAGTTTAAGATGATCCTGGATTTCTTTGAACATCCACTCTATCCACCACAAACCCCATTTCCTATGCCAGTGGAAATTTTTTTCATAAGTTCTTCTGTGTCAGGAGGATAAAAGATGCCTTTCTTTCTGTGCCAAAAAATTTGTCCTTTAGTTACACTGGTTTCTTTGAGAAACCACGGTGTGGTTCAAGATGCTGTTTCCTGGAGCACAGAACTTCATGTAAGGAAGGAGATTGTTATGGTTGGTTGAACCCATGGAGCTGAGCAAACACATCAAGGCTGAATGTGTTGGAAGTGAGTATAAACAGATTCCATGCCCTGAGAGGTAATTCTTGAATAGTGGCAAAGGTGTGTAATTATTGCTAAATTTACCAGCATAATTGAAGTCCTCTAGTCAATTATAGGTGATAACACTACTTGTGCACACTGATGAGAACTTATGGGAATAACTAAATTGCAGGTTAGTTGGCTGACTCTGTGTGTGGTTTTGCTGTTTGAAAGACTCACTAAATTCCCTCTTGTGCTAAGGAGTGGTCTGTCACACAGCCAAGGACTAGGCTGGGGACTACATTTTGGTTTATAGTTTCTCTTATAACAAAGATTGGCACAGTTTGTACTTTGTAAAGGTCTAGGAAAAGGTTGCAAGATTGATTTACTCATTTATTTGTTTATTTTCTGTTTTGCATACTTTGAGAGATTCATAGGAAGATTTGGTTTGGAAGGGACCTTAAACATCATCTAGTTCTAATGCCCTGACTTGGGACTGGACACCTTCCACTAGACCAGGTTGCTCAGAGCTACATCCAGCCCGGCCTTGAAAACTGTTGGGTATGGGGCATCCACAATTTCTCTGAGCAACCTGTGCCAGAGCCTTGCCACTCTCACAGTGAAGAATTTCCTCCTGGTGCGTCATATAAACCTTCCCTCTTTCAGTTTAAGGCCATTTTCCTTTGTCATATCAGTACACGTCCCTGTAAAAAGTCCCTTTCCAGCTTTTCCTTTTCCTTTGCTCTCTGAAAGTGAGCAAGTGTTCTGTGATTATTGAGTGATTATTGTGTACCCAGACTGACAGATCAGGACAAGAAGTCAGCCTGGACGGCTCTGACCAGGACCAACCATGCTTCATGGCAACCAAAGTCTCCTGGGCAGGTGGGGTGAATATGTGGGAATGCTGATATTTATTAACACAGGGTGTTAATATGTGCATTGATACACCCTTAAAGGAGAGCGGGAGGATGCAGCCTGTTTTATTGCCACTAAGACTCCCAGACAGATCACATGCATGACTGCTCCCGTGGTTAGCTGGGGATGACCTTGCAGCCTGTCTGTGAGAGGGACCCTCACAGAGAGTTACAGCCCCTGCTCTTCTTTAGGCATCATTTTCTGCTGTGCTACTGGATGTGAGTTTTAATTATACCCATATAGATTTGCATATGTTTTCCAAATGGAAAATTTTAAAAATTGCCTTTGGATAGTTTAGTTTGCCTCAACACCTCTTTGCTGTCATTTTAGTTAATCAAAATCAACTAAGCAGTACTTAGCTAAGGATTTGTAGACAAATAAAACCCTATTCTTGATGACATGCTGAAAGACAGCAGTGGAACACCATGACTTTGGAATCCAGCTGACTTTCTACATAAGTACTGGAGAAAAATTCAGAAATAACTATTCAAAAATCTGCTTCTAAAAGTGAGAAGCAGTCTGGATGGTGATGTTTTAAGAAGTCTTTGTGTGCCACTGTGCCTTATAGATGGGTATCATCGGGATCATGGAGGTACCTCAAAAGGGCTGTGTCCTAATGTACACAGAAAAAGTAAAAGGTGCTATGTACTATTGCTTTTTCTACAAATACGAGGGATTTACTGAAAAATGCTAATGATAATAGATTTAAAGTGCTTTTGCCTTTAGCAGCACTTTTTTGGTGGATGTTTTTAGTCATACAACTCTAAAAGATACTGATTAGCTGATGATAAAAATGGTCATCCTTTAGCTTACATTGCTTTCTATGTGTCTAAACAATTTTGATAATAGCTTTCTGAAGCAAGAGAGAAAATACCAAACTCATGTACTAAATAAAATTGTAGCATTATTTAAAAAATAATCACTCCTTCAAGTATACTCTCAAATGAGCTCCATCTGGAAATTTAATTTGCAAAGGTAATTCTAGGAGCAGACATCTCTCATGTTTCTATGTTAAGCTTCTATGAAGTTTTAACTGGATGAGGGTTTTTTCCACCTATAAATTTGGCCTCTCCATGAAATGTGAGTTCATAGACCACAGAAAAATTCAATTCATACAAATTAATCCTCTTGAGTGTCAAGAAAGCTATTACTTTCATATGCTTTTGTGCTTTTCACAATGTAAGATAATGATGCTGTATATATTAAACTTCAATATTTTAGAGACGTAATTAAAAAAAAACCATTTAAATAAAGCTAAGTGTCTACCTAAAATGTAAAAGCAAAGAATTGTGAAGCTCAGGTAGGAAATTCTGGTCTAAATCATATTCTTCAGGATTTTCAAGAACCCTGCTGAGTGCTGCTGGATTGTCTGCTCTGTCTAAACTTGCACTGGTGTAGGAAGAACTATATGTAAGTTCTGTTTGTGAAGTTTAATTTTTTTAAAAGAGAAAATGAAAATATAGATTTAAAATTTTCATTTTCAGATTTACAGGAAGTTACCTACTGGATATGAGTATATTTATGTAATTATGCAAAATTATAGATGGTTGTATTAATGCACATTTATATTGTTATATGTTCCTTTTTTTTTAAATCATGATGATCAGAGAGGACAATGTTCATATCTATATGAAAAGACACATGGGTTTATTCTATTAAGTTTTTTTCTTCCAAGTGCATTTTTTAATTGATTAAAAGGTAAAAATTGCACCCACCCATGATGGAACATAAGGGATTCTGAACAAGACCTAGAACAGCAGTGAAGTCCATCTTGATTTTGAAATTGAATTCCTGATGTCCTAAAAATTATTTTTCAGATTCTAAGTCCAAAGTTGTCTCAGTTCTGTAAATTATTTCCTTCCTGAATTGCACAGTTTTCAGGAGCCTGAAGTCTTCCTTCAGAAAGTAATCAAAAGTGGATCAATAAAACAGGAGAGAATCTGGGGTCTGTTCAGTGCATATTGAAGGACCACAAGCTAAATATTTCTGCTTCGTGTAAATTGCCTGCAAATACTTTTAAAACATGGCTGATGCATAACTGTGTTCCACATCAAATGTAGCAACATTCTTTCCTTTCTCGTCAAAAAAGTGGTATCATCACCAGTGATGGCTTTTGCCCTGTAGATGGGTGGTTAGAGCATTACCCGAGGTACAGAGGAATGAAAAGCACATTCTCTCTGCCTATGAGCTTTAAAATCCTTTGCTCCCATGTCACTAGAGATTACAGCACCCAATCAGCTTTAAACTGGTTTTGGGAGAGAACACATTTACCTCCCAGCACAACTGTGCAGAGTAGAGTTAAAGGTTCATTGGTCTAAGGAATAGGCCAGAGAGGAAAGGAAAGAATCCATTAAGAGTAAGTTATTCTAAGTTATTTTTTGAGTTGTATCTAATTGCTGGTCTAATCTTTCTACCTAAGATCATAGAAATGGAAACGTCATGTTTATCTGGACTGAAAAGCTGTCTATAATTAAATTTTGTCCTTAAATAAGTACCTAAGGAATATGGTACAGTCATATCTTTGTTTCTTTGACAAAAGTTATTTTACTGAGTGCTGAAGTACCTCACAAAGAAGTTTTCTAATCCTCACATCATTCCTGTGACTTCTACTCAAACTCTCCAGAGTTGTTCTTTGTCTGTGTACCAGCACCAGGGGTGCTCCAGCAGAATTTCCAAGCACAGAGTAAATGCAACCTCCCTTCCTTCTGTGCCCAGTAATGGTATTGATCCTTTAAAGTCGGGAATCATGCTGAAAACTTGATACTTCTGTCTCTCATTCTTTCCCTTTCTTTTTTCTTCCAGAGACTGTTTGAGGTTACAACCTAGAGGAGTGATTATTCTCACAGGTAATACTATATATGTGGCCATATTTAGGATCAAAGTACTTGTTTGTGATTGGGTTATGAGGTGGCTTGTACCACTCTGGGTTGTTTGTTTTTTTTTTTCTAAATTTTGATACAAATAACTTGGGGGGATCCAAAAACCTCCCACATTCTCAGTGATGGATTGCAGTGTGTTTGGAGACCTGTCAGTCACATAATTTTACTGATATGAGCTATGCTACATTTTTGTCGCCATAGTTTCTTATGTAATAAACAAATGGATAAATAAGGCAGTGCCAAATCAATACCATAAAGAGATCTAAATATATGATTTCTCTGTGATTCTATTTTTAACTAAACTTGTAATTTCATCATAAAACCTACCAGTTTAGCTTGATGTAATCCCATGTTGATTGACATTAATTACATTTTCTTCCTTTAATTTATTAATCAAGTCCTGCACCAGCCAGCTCTTTTGCTTAGGATCAATGTCAGTGTGACAGGCCTATAATTATCCAATTGTCTTATTTGTTCTTTTAAAATATCCTCAATTTCTCTATTGTTTCATGATGCATTGAAAATAAGCATGAATGATCCAAAGGGTTCCTTCACAACCTGTCCCTGAAACCTTTACAGAAAGTTATTTGGACACTCCAAACTCTACATTTAGGAGCTACTTTTTCGTACCTTTCTGAGTTACTATTAAAATGGAAAATATTTTTGACATCATCATCAACTGAACATGCAGGGGAAACTTTATTCATTAATGCATTTTGGAAGTCCTTGGGAAATTCTTCTGTATTTTCACTAGTGCTATTGAGACTTTTTTGCAGATCTTAATCTTTCAATAATGATTTTCAGATTCCCCACCTTGCTTTCTCATAGGATCAAGCAAAATCCTGTTCCTGTGTTTGATGTCTATTTGCTATGGCACTCACTGCAAAATCCAGGACTAGGGCTGCATTGTCAGAGGGCACAAGCGAAAAAGGGTGAGATTTGAGGTAAACATTATATTTATGGTGTTATGGGCTCACCTGGAGGCCACACATAAGACTTCTCTCTCTGTATGGTTTCAGCATCAGATATTATGCCATGAAAGTACAAGATAAGGGACCTTTAGCAGAGCAGAAAAGGGGACATGAAGAGCCCAGTGACACAACAGCTTTAGTTAGTGTAATGGGGAGGACAAACATGTTTGACAGCCTGTGCTGAAGCATGGGATAAGCCTTGTAGCATTGTTTTAAGATAAATGTAACCCATGAACCCTTAGACCCACTGATGCCTGTCAAACCCGATGTTCATTTGCTGAACAAGAAAAATAGCAGAAAAGCATATATATCAGTTAAATTGTGCAGGATAAAAAAGCCTCTTTAAAGCTGAATAAAGAGCAATAAATGTGATAGAGAGGATGCTTGATGGGCTCGCAGCCCTGGTGCTGTGAACAGCTCCATTGTCAATTGTACCCTTCCTCTGAACACCACTTCTGCTGCTTCAGAGCTGTGGGTCCCCTCACTGGTGGGGTCCTGCCATGCATAAACACCATCAAATTGCTGCTCAGTAGTGGTAAAATCAGGGCAGGCTTCCTGTGCTGCTGCTGCAGCTGATGGCCTGGAAAAGGAATGCTTTTGAAATGGGCTGCGGTGCTTGCAGCTCCCCTTGATTATTTCCATCTCTGCATCAATCCCCAATTCAACACAGTGTGAGCTGGCTGTGGGTGAAGGTGCGTGTCCATTTGGCAAACAACAAAAGGAAAACCTTATACCATCTTTTATAGAAAATGGATGCTGTCTGTATCTTAATTTCTAAAGCAAAAGTCCATGGTGAGTGTATCTAGCTGCAGACAGAAGATTATGTGCATCCTTTATCTCTTTGTGGCAGCACATTTCTCTCTCTGTCGGGTACATCTGCCCAGCTGGATTAACAGCTTCTTTTCAGTATTTCACCCCAGTCCCTTTTTGTTGAGACTGGAGGCACATTCAGTTAAAGGTAAACCTAAGAAGCCAATACATCCTAATGTTCAACATCTGATGGTAATCCTTGTATAAGCCACTATGAAATGTCAGGATAAAACTGGTAATAAAAGGTTCATGTTTAACCAGAAATGCATGACCAGAAAATGCAGAAATCAATATCTGGTTTTGGTAACTTCATACTGAAAATAATCTCCAATATTTCATTACTATGTACTTTCTGTTTCCTGAGGGGCTAGATCTAAAATCTGTTACAGGAGAGATGAGAGGAGACATTCCTTATTCTGGCAATAAATCTCTAAAGGCTTCTGTTCATGTTAATCATCATGGAAAGCTTGATTTCAGTACAGCAAATGAACAAATAGACAAACAAATACTGTATTCAGTGATTTTCATGAGCTCAAAGAATATTACCAGTGAAAGACCCTATATGGGAATACATATAGTCCTTTTACAAAACTGTTAAAGACACTTTAAGATTTTAATCCCCCATTGCTTGCATGCTATTCCATCTCCCACAAATACATAAAATACATTTAAATTAAATACAGAAATCATAGATCACAACCTTTTTCTTTCCATGTCTTCTAACACAGGAATAAAATTACTTTCACCAAAAATGAAACGAACTTGCAGCTTGTCATTCTGTGTGGTACTAACAGATAAAGCTCCTTGTCCCAGGCAGTGGGCTGGTAGGGTCAGCCCTGGCTACACGAGCTTTGATTTAACTATAATACAGGAAAACAGATAACATGTGAGACAGATAGAAATCAGAGGAACAGTGGTGGAATGTTGTGGTGTTAAAGGTGAAGAGGAGTTCTAAATGTTGCTGCTGGCATTGTAGAATTCATCACTATAGAAAACAGAGGAAAATTCAGAATTATGTAAAAAGGATAAGGATATATAATGTTATATCTGGGCATGGATATTTGTATATAGATAATAAACAGATATCCAAGGATGTGATTGTTAATGCTAACAAAAACATTGTGATGGATACAAAATTTTCTGTTTTCCATTTGATTTAGAGAATCTTTAGTTTGATAAGTTTAATATATAAGACTATAGCTGTGATCATACCCGTACAATCATGGGAAAGAGACTGCTCATTTTGGGAAACTGAACATGGGACTGTTTCTTGAGAAGGCTTAAAAGGAAAGGTAATGAAAGGTAAAGGAAACACAGGAAACAATTCTACAGGAAAAGCATCAGACCACCAATAAAATTCTTTATACATTTAAGGTTGCAGCTTTTTATCAATGAAGTACTAAATCCTGTCTTTCCCTCCAGTCTCTCCCTCTCTCTCTCTCTCTCTCTCTTTCTTATGTGTTATTGCCACATTTGCAAATGCCACTGAGTCTTGAATTGTAACTTTAATATGAAAGAGAGTAAATTTCCAAAGCTTTGTACTCAATAGTCTGTTATCATTTAAATATCAGGGCATGTTACAGAGCACATCTGTTTTTCTGGACATCTGTGGGGGGAGGGATTTGAGAGCATGGGATAGGCAGAAGTTAGGATATATTGGACCACTGTTATTCATTAATAACAGATAATATTTAACCATTCAAATATTAGGACAGAATGGAACACTGTCCTTTATATTTTGTTATTGAAATAAATATTAATAATCATTGCCAAATGTTTGTCTTGTTGCCATAGCTGCCACTAATAAACCCTGAGAGTTGCTCTGCCAACTTTCTCCACATATTTCCAAAAAATTACTAATGCCTATTTTCTTCCATGTTCTTGAGTTCAACAAGAAATTGTTAATTTTAACGTGTTTTCACTAGTTTGTTAACTGTAAAAGTATGGTGAGCACTTTGCTGGTTTAAAACCAGTCATTTGGTTTATAAAGATATCATAAAGTACCAAATTTAATCCTTCATTAACAGAATATCCCTTTTCTGTAAGACGGTACAGAGACACAGTGCACTGTGCTTGCATGGGAATTCCCTGCTGCAGCTCTGGATGATGTTTTCCAAAACTGCATGCTGCTAATATCTCAAAAATCCTCACCAATAACAAGAATAGTCATATTGTTCTATGTTTCTCACTTTGTTCTTTAACTTTGTTTTGTAATAAACTTTAACTTTGTTTAATAATATCAACTCTTTGACTTGATCAAATGCCTCCCCCACCTGAACAGACAAACAGGTGATAGTAACCAGAGACCCATTAATCTGGAATATTTAAAAAGTCTGACTGCTCGGCCTGCATTTACTATCTCATTAAACTGGATTGTAATGTTCAAGTTTCCAGGTTATGGCTGGATATGTAATTAAATAATGAATTTAATTAAGTTCATGCTCTCTGGTTACTGATATACTTTGTGTGCCAGAATTCACATGCTGTGATCACCGTTTTTGAATGGCTCAAATTGCAAACCTCAATTCTGTTTTCTACACTGTCTAAAACATAAAATCAAGGAAATGGGAGGCATATTCTCTCTAAAACCATGATTGGTGTTTCCTGGACTGGTAAATAATGATCCCCATTAACAATTTTTCCCCCTATTCTTCCCACTTTAAAGCATCCAAATGCGCAAACAGGAGTCATGCCAGGTTAAGAGATTGGTTGTTAATGAAACCTCTGTGTGAAGACCCTCCCTAATCTACTGAACCCTCCAGAGATCAAACAGAGAGTTAACAGAGCAGAGCAGGTTATATGTGATGGATGTGTGTATATAAATCACTTCCTCAAAGCCAAATTGTTCCAATTCACTCAGTGGCAACAAACTGCAAAGATTCTCACAGAAATGTAACACTCCCTCCCTCCTCCTCCTCCTTGGTGAGGATTATTGGCTGAGAATTAGAAAACCCCTGGGAATCCAGGTAATGTAGCAGCAGGCCAAGTAGGGAATAAAAGCAAGCATGTGAGAGAAATAATCATGATTTTTGTCTCCTGACAAGCATTGTTTTGGTCCTGAGAAAGTCCATACTGTTACTTTGGCTTTTGATATTGTGCAGATATATTTGCTTAGATGTTCTTAAAGAAGGTAACATTAAATGAGATGTATTGACAAAAGAACAAGGGATGAATCTTTAAGGAATTATTTATAAAATTATGGAATAAAATTCAGCTGTAAATCATACGGTCCTAAAGGAAATTTCTGACAACTGCTTCTCAATACACATTTTTTTTTCTGGTTTGCTTCAGTTATTCTGATAAAGCAAGTTTTTGGAATCTAACTAAATGAAGAACAGTTGTCTTTTTACTTATTAATGTCTGTCCTGTGCCTGCCTTCTCAGAGGTCTTTTTAGGAACTAATCTTAAAGCTCCCAGATAAGAAAAGTTCACTGATTGCAGATTGTGCTGACACTATAACTATCTCACTTAGTTTAAGAGAGAAAATCTGCCCTTCATTATTTTCCCAGTGGTTTCAGCAGATCCTATTAATATATCCAAGAACTGAATTGCATCTGAGAGAAATTTTAAATGATTGCACAAATGAAATTCAGTTAAATGTGCTTCCATACTCTCTGTTTCCCATTAAAAATTATTCTTCATATGTTTACTAGATGTGTTTCTCCCTCTGTGTTTTACCCTGCTCTATTTCCAATGTACATTTTCTTCCTTTTCCTAATAACCCACTCCACTTATTTTTAGCTTTCTCCAGGCTCCAGAAAAAAAACTTCTGAGAGAAAAAAAATCTGCTTATCACTTCTGTTTATTGAACCATTGATATTCATGGAGAGTTGTTAATTAGGAGTTTCTGCTGAATACATACTATAGAGTAAAGGAAGGTTGAATAGGTCATGATTGTAACTATATGAAGAGTTAGGTTTGGAAAGAAAAATAAAAGAGGAGTGAAAGGCTCAGACTTTTGCCTGCTTTATATTTTAAATTTCTTTTCACTTATCACAATGAACTTGAATATGCACATTTCTTGACCATGGTCATAGATACAACTATGGTAGTTTACATCTTTGTCCAGAGACAAAATATTTATATGTGAGATTACTCGAAAATATGTTCCCTGACTATGAAATGTCATTAACAATGGAGGAAAAAAAAATCTAAAGAGGTAATCCCTTGGATAAAAAAAGCCCCTTCAAAGCATTAAACTACAGGTCATTCCTGTGAAATTCATTTCACTTCACTTTATATTACTGCAAATCAGTCACCTTTAATTCCCTTCTTACAGGTACTCTTCAGTGTGCCTATGACATCTGACTTTATAGTTGCTGTTTTTGGGTTAAAATGAATCCCACCTTTCTTCTTTGATTATGTAGAGTCTGTGATTGATTGAGATACTGACATCTACCTATGGACATCTACAGAAGTCTACAATATAGACAGCTGCATATGTCTGTATTGATGTATAGACCTATATATTTTGTCAGATAAATCCTGCCCAAAGCAATATATTCAGCAGCCCCATGTTTTTCCTTAAACCCCTCTACATGTACATTTCTAAAGACATTCAAAGTGTAAGGTTTCCAGTTCAGAGCGTCATGAACAAGCAGACAAGCTTTGAGGCTTCAGTCAAATATCATTTGTAACAGCTGAGCTTGACAATAAAAAAGCCCCAGCCCCAGTCCTGGCTGGTTCTTTGGGTTTCTTTTTTATAGTGAACATACTGACAAATCCTCTATTATAATAAGAGTATGGATGAATACAATAAATTAACACTGAACGCCAACTGATGTCAGTCACTTCCTTCCATACATTGTGGAAAATATAAGTGTGCCTTTGTACATGACAAAAATCAGTTTGGTTCAGTTTATTGTGTGGGTAACTCCAAATCTTTAATCAAATCCCTGCTTAGTCTTCATGCCAACTTTTGCTTCTAACTTTGAAGATTTCATTCCAGAGGTTCAGGCAGGTCAGTGCAGAGAACTATGTACTTCTCACACTTGATCAGCTGGGTCATCTATCTAGGGGACAGGGTGGTGGTGGTGGTGGGAAGTCAAACAACAGTGCAAAATAATTGCTTTTTCTCTTTTTATATAGAAAAAAGGAATTTTGTTGAATGGCTAAGTCTTCAAAAGGCCATTTTGCAAAACAGGAATACACTTAAAAGCATATAATCTTTAGCTGGAGGCCAGACTGAGTATGTTTCTGATTATACTGGTGACCCTCACCCTAAAATCCCTTTGTAGAAATGCCTTTATTCTAGACAACATACTGACTAGCAAATGATCTAACAGATTTCACAGCACATAAATTAAGACCTAATAAATTATTTCAAAATCAAGCTCCCTAATTACTGAATCAGTGAAGCATTCAATTTACAATTGCAATTACATAAACAATTAATAACAACTGACTAATCACAGAAAAAATATTTGATGCTTACAATGGAAGACAAGCTAAAATTTTAAGCACTAGATAAAACTGGTATGGACTGACTAAAGCCTATTAATCATGGTTTGTCTAGATACCAGGACAGGAACATTTAATTTTGTTAGCTTATCTGAGTGTAAATGATATTAACTTCTTTCACTGATTAATTTTTATATTTATTTAGAAATGTTCTGCTCTTCTTTTCCTTTGCAGAGTAGAAGTTGCTAACTTTAGCAGAAAAGGTTTTTGAAGAGTAGACTATGAATTATATATAAATGAATATTTTTATATATGTATATAAAATATATAATCCCTATATATTTCTTGGAATTCGTAGATATGGAAAGAACAAATGTGCAGTTGGAGAATGTACTTTGTTTAAAAGTATGGCTATGGCTGTAAGAAGATGGTTTCTACACAGATTATTGTAAATTAAATACATTTATATTCTCTCATCCCCCAATGTAAATCTAATAGTGGGAATGCATATCACCTATAAAATACAAGGCTGCTCACCCTATGCACAAAACAGTGCTTCTAAAATACCCTCCTTTGGCCTAGTGTTTTCCCCAGGCACAGAAACAAAGGTCAAAGAAAGATACAAAAAAAAGAAAATGTAAGTTGCTTATTTAAATTAATTTGTTTGAGGTTTTGACATATCCTCAATGAGAAAATTAAGACAGGCTTTCAAGGAAAGGGAGTCAGTATTGTGTGTAGGTATGGGGTGCTTCTGTCCCAGTGCTTTGCATTCTCTCAAGCACTGTTAGTGAACAATAATAGCACTGCTGTCCCAGGACTTCATATCTCCATGATTTCTAAGGATTACATTGAATCAAGTGCAGTGCGATCTATTTCTGCCCTGCCATCTGGACAAAATACATGAAGATGTTGAAATGTAGTAATGAACTTGTAGCAAAGGTCCTCGTTGCTTCTCATGACCCTGAGCAGCAGAAAGTTGTTTATTAGAGATGGCACTCAAACGCTGAAAATGCCAAAACACAGGGAGAGTGGAAACAAGAATGTAACTGCTTATGTTTATTGGCTGCCACATGTACACATGTATGTGTCTTCCTATGTCAGATCAGAGGACACACTGGGACCTGGGGAGCCCATTTCAGAGTGTTCAGACAGTTTCAAGAGTGTTTCAGAGTATTTCAAGGCTTCTGTGACTTCTGTTCAAACAGTGAGTTCAAACTCTGTGAGGGAACCACTGAAATCATCACCTAATGTCTCCAAATTACTCTGTAGGAGAAAGTTTTTCAAGCAGCCAGTTCTTTCCAGAAACTGTCGCTTAAGTCTGATATATCACAATGAGATTATGAGTCAATTGTGAGTTTGTTAACAGAGTTTGAGGGTCCCGTTCCAGAACTAGGACTGGTGAGGAAGGTGCTGAGAAAGGTTTCCCTTGCAATTGCTCCATGTGGGTCTAAAGGAGCTCTTGCTCTTTCCCAGATACTTCAGATTCTCTGAGATAATGAACTCCTGTTAGAAGAGTAAGGAAATAATCCGTTCAGATGACTGAAACAGTGAAGATTAATCTCTGTTTTAAATTGTTGGTGGTCCAGCAGTATAGTCTTCCATATCTCAAATACAGACTTCTTGTTCATTCACAGTCTGCATGTTTCTGTAGGCACAGATTGCTCCATACAAAACCTGAAACAACAAATAACCTTAGTACCACAAATAGCTTATTAAACTTTGCACATTCATCCTTTACATGGTCCCTAACTATGTTAAACATTCTTGCTATCTACCAATGACATCTGAAATATTTTATAGGAATATAAGAGATCTCATGCTGTTCAGACCAATGACCAACACAAACTCAGCCTCTGCTTCTGACAGTGGGAATAGGATACTGAACATCAGCCATGTCCATCTGTCTTCTTTTCGTCAGTCACCCCATATTCTCTGTCCCACTTTTCTTTTGTAACAGTAGGTGGTGGGTTTTTCTTACTTGTGAATTTATCACTGCTTGTTACACAGGCAGAAAAAGTTCTATGAAGCATTTATCAGGAAAGGACTTGGAAATGTGAATTCTACAGCACAACATCTTTCTGATGCAAAAATCCATCCCGTTAAATAACAGCAGTGCAATAGCAAACCCTAATAATTTCAGATCTTTCTAGAGTCATCTCCTGTGGTCCTTACTGAGTCAGAGCCTTATTCTGGAGTGGATGGAAGGTTAACCTCAGTAATAACAGAGTAGTTCCAAGGTTTTCCCCTTCGTAAAATAATTTGTAGTTATCCACATATTGCTGTAATATACATGAATTTCCCTTCTCACTCTTAATCTACACAGGAAGCTGTTTATGTATTTTCTGGAATGCCAAGAAAACAATCGTAGATCATCTATTAGCAATTGGATTACAGAGTCTCCTAAAGCTGGTTAGCTTTTCTTTGCCAAATACTTTCTACTTCTTCAATCCAACTTACTAGGAAAAAAACCCATCAAGCTGCTATACATGTTGTCTTTTCATTTTAATTGCTGGCATTTTATCAGGAATACACATAGGTCCCAATATGCACAAAGAACTTACTGTACGTTTATTTGCAATATCAAATTCCATGTCTTGGAGTAGATTATGTTTGTAATACTGTTTTATGTCATAAAAATCTGGTATATTATTTATTATACAGTTTTAATCTATTACATTCAGTTCTTGGACTCAGTTTTAGCAAACTGAAGCAGCAAGAGAAAGATTCATGCTAAAATTCAAGGAGAATCATATCTGAGAGGCAGGGGTGATTCACTTATGTTCAAGTTAGAATGTGGTCATTCTCCTGAGCTGCACCTGAGGAAAGGGAACAAAAACTCATCTTCAGTTGAATCAAAAGAGACTTTATTGAATAAAGTAATATCAGTAGCAACAGCAGCTGTTCAGCACCCCTAAGAATGGATTCTTCCAAATTTCTAGTAAGGAAGCACCAAAAAAAATGGATTGCCAAATCTGGCAGTCTAGGCCTTTGGAAATAATTTGTGCTGTGTGGATATGACCATCAATGAAAAGCTGAAACAGGTAAAATTACAACACAAACTTCTCTTTTTGGAGCCAGCAGTTTCTCTGAAGCCTGATCGTTGCTATTTTGATTGATGATCATTTGTGAAAAGGTAATGAAGATGCAATGGCTTTAATTCTTCTTATTAGAAAACTATGTAGTACATGTTATTACTTTCTCTTTCATACCAGTTAGAAACTTAAGACTTGTTCCTGCTACATCCCCTATCCAGCTCCTCCTAGGAGCTGGATTTGGTTTTCAGCAAATTCTCAGACAGGCTACAAACTCAATATCAATCTCAAGAGTCTCTTCTGCCTGAATTACAAAGCAGTCTGGTGCAATGTTTGAGTGAAAAAATGAAACAATGGATCTAGAATTCAAACTCCTGACCTCAGTTCCTCTGTATTTTCCATGTTACAGAATCTGCTTGAATTTTGTCTCTCAGTTCCACTCCAATAGCCTATGCTGTGAACCAGATACTGTCCCTGAACTCCAAGCATTTGTGGGATGGGTGGGGGGAACTATTTATAAATGTTTAATCAAGCAGGAACAGACTAAGGTGTAAAATGTAGAGCAATACTTGCTTTGAAAAAGTAACAGCTAAATCTGGTTTGCCACTGTTGCATAACAATATTACCGAGCAGTAAATTCTGTCCATTAGAAAGCAACGCCTCTGCTGGAAAACCTGTGTGTCCTCAGAATGACTGTGCCTCTAACAGCCTGAGACTGACAGAGTGTCTCCTTGTTTTAAACTGACATGATTGTAATCTCGGTTTTAAGGATTCCATAATACATTTCTCACACATCTGAAATACCCAGTGAAAACAGCAAGTTTGTATTTGCAAGAAATGCAGGAACCAAGGCTTTGTAGTTGTTGCTCTTTTTTTTTTTTTTTTAATATCTAAAATATGTTCTAATCAGTCAGCTTTACCATCATTTATGATTTACATATATTCTTTTTCACTGGGAGAAAATGGAATGGATGATTACATTCTATGCATTAGTTTCACTGTCCCTAACAGAGTTAAACATGAAGGAAAACGGAGTATAGATTTTCTTTGTAATCAGACTTTAGACTGATGTAACTACAGAAAACAAAAGCAATCCCAAACCCCTAAAATCTACCAGACATGTCTAACAATATAATTGATTTGTGCTTGTACTGTTTTGCTTAAATTCACAATAAATTGACATTTCTGCTTCATTAGCACCTGCTGTGTACCACTGTAAATGAGTACGTATAGCAGCCCTGGTACCTTGAGAAAATGAGAATATACTCTTCAGAACATACTAACAACTACATTTGAATTTATGAATATCAGAATTCCTTCTGAAAAATGTGGACTGTTTAAACAAATAATCCTTTTGAAAGTGTTTATTCTAGAAAACTGTATTTTCTTTCCCAGAAAATTACATGCAGCAAGGGCTGATGGTTCCAGTGATTTGTCAACCATGGCATTCAAAGAGATGAGAGCTTTGAGTTTTTCCTTAGAAACTGGAAAAAAAAAAAGAGACTGTGGTAATCAACTAGAAAGTGCTTATGAAAACAGGCTGAGAAAAAAATAAACAAACACCTTCTGCAGTGCACAGTTTAAGGTTAACCTCAAACACATTTGGATGCATGTGATTTTTGCCTTCACCCACTCTTGTGTTGAGACACCAGGAATAGACAGGTTCATATCTACATTTGGACACCTGAGTAGCTCACTTCCTCAGAGTGCTGTGTATAAAATCCGAACAAGAAAGACGTTTTCCTGCAGCCCCCTGTGCTGCTGGGAGCCCCCAGGGATGAGTGGTGGCTTGAAACACACTGCAGCCAGGTGGATGCAAAGAGAAAGAATTTGCTCCCCCCACCTGAGTTCCTCAGAGTTCTGTCTGTGTGGGCTTTAAGCTTATTGCTGTTGCCTAGTTTGCCTCACAGAGGTCCTGTGGAGCTTCTGCCTTTGAGAAAGAAAAGAGCTAGTGAGTGATCAGCCTAAGAATATCCCTTCAGGCATGCCACTGCCTATTGCTGTCACTCCTGGTGTCTGCGTGCTGGCTCCAGGAGCATCATTGACCACCCAGACTCAGACGCCATAGCTCAAAGTACATTGAATAGGAGGAGACAAATCGGTATGAACACCCAGCACATTAAACTGGACAGTGTCCCGTGAAACTGCTGTTCTGCTGGCAGTAGAATTACTGACAAGGCATCCAAGAGCTGTAAGAAAGGGGGATGCCTGTGAAGTTTGCTGTTTCATCTTGGGCTTAGATGCCTACCTGCAGCTCTGACTTAGATGTCTCTGAAGGCTAAATTCAAAAAAACCAAACTAAGTCTTAAAAGATGTCTCTTAAATGTTTCCTATGAACAGCCAGAGGAAACAGAGCTGCATGCCTTTCACATGAGCTTAGTGGCAGCAGATCTTGCTGAGGCTCTGAGATGACTGGCTTTTACATCTTATGTATGGGAAGGAAGATAGAAGTGGGCTAGCTCTGCAAGAAAAGGATAAGGTTACTTTGCTGAGGGGAGAAAGTTTTGGGGTTCCAGTCATTCTCTCAGTATTTCTGGTTGTTATAGATGGATAATGAGATGATTTGCCCTTGCAGTAAAGGGATAACTATTCCAATACTTCCTTATTGTGCAATATTAGAACACCTAATGTACACTGCAAATTCCTGTGTGACAAGGTGGTTATGGGGAGATTTTGCATATCACTTATCTAAACTGTTTTCAGCTTTCACAGCCTGAAAGAGACCTCTTGTAGTGTGCATCTGGCTTCAACTTACTGTTCATGAGAACAATAAAATCTTCATAGCACTTCTGTAAGGGATATTTAGCTCATAGAGTACTACCAGTGATTTTAGGCATAGTTGTAACAACCAACAAACGACCTCTATACTAAATGCACGAGTAGGTCCGTTTTTTGCTTGGCTGTTTGTCCCAGAAGGGCTTTCCTAGTCTGTGAGCACCAGACCTGTGTAACTCCTGCTGCTTGCTTCAGTGATTTGAGATAAGCAGGGCATTGTGCTGTAGCCGTTTGCTGCGGACAGATCATCTCTTGAGAGAGAGGAGATTCATTTCTCCTAACACTCAGGCTTCCATAAGACTTCAGGAAAACCCAATCTGTTCTTCTGTGCTCCAAGAAAGATTCATAACACCTTTAAAAGCGGTTGATGTAGGTGGGTACCTCTGGGCTACCCACACTGGCTCTTTTTATAGTCCACCCTGACAGGCATTTCCAGCCAGTAATTCATCCCTTCCTAACCTTTGGGTCATTCACACCCCGTTTTATCACCTGAGTCACTCAGGTGCAAATGTCTGTGTTTGGCCAGAGGGCTCCCATCCTTTGTGCTTATCAAAGTGACAGCTTTAAAGGAGCAAATGGCCCCCATCACCCAGTGCACATTTGTAGGGAGAGGTGATAAAAAGAAGGGGTTGTGTGCCCTTTCCTCTGCATCAACACCCTAAGCTCCTACAAGTATGCTCAGGATCGTCTGAAGTAAGGGCTGTGCTGCCATCCCAGACAGATATCAGCAAGATCCACATCTTGTTAGCTACTATTGTCATATGAAAACCAAGCACAATACCTTTTTATTTTAGAAGCTTTTATGCCATCTGCATATTTAGAACTCCTGATGTTCACTGATCACCCTTCACAGATCTGCCTTATTCTGTATCCAGTTTCAGAGTTGCTTTTGTGATTTTTTTTTCATCAAAAATCTGTGATGGCTAAAAATATGGCAAATTTTGCCAAAAAAAGGAGAAAATTGGAGAGAAAATCAAATAAAAACTTTCTGAGGTACCAAATGTCTCCAAAGTTTTATCTAAATATGTTATTCTGTTTTGCAGTATTGAAATAATTTTAAAATGCTGAGGAATATCTTATCCAATACCAGCTGGTGTATGTAGTGCTCCTGATGTACTCATATGCATAAAATATATAGATGGTTCTGGAATGGCATTAGTTAAAACACTTGTTTTCTCTATTTGCCTGGGGTTTTTTGAGTGCAGTGCAATATTGATGCTGTCATTTAATACAGACTGTCACATCAGCAGCTGGATAAGAGTTCATCACAAATAACAGCATTGTTAAAGAATGACCTTATAATCTACATAGATTTTTTTCTTCTTTGATATATTTTTATTGAAAAAACAAATAATTTTCTCTCAGCATTTGTTAAACAAAAGAATACTTCTAACATAAAATTACCACAAGGGAACTATTTCTATGTTGCCACTCTTTAAAATCACATAACTAATGGTTACAACTGCAACTTCATACTGACCTTTTTTTTTCAAATCTAACCAGAAATACAACCACATAATTTGAAGCACTTTATTTAAATTGGAGCTTGTTACCTATGTTGTACAATAAAATATTTTTAAATGATAATAATTCAGTCCTTATAAATCTGCTGCTTTCCGCTCTGTTAGCACTACAGCTCCATGCTAGATGTCAGTGGCATTCCATACAGGCACAGGCATCTCCATTAATGAACCTGAAGCAGATGAGGGTCATCATTAATGTTTGACTGTGTATTTACAGAGGGAGATTTGATGAGGAGTATGAGCAAAAGTAATAGATCTCCCACCTTGCTTCCTTCTCCATAAACACTGCTTGAGAACAAGTGGCTTGTGTTTGACTATACACTTAGATGGATTTCAGCCAAGTTAATGACCAAATATTACTGAATTTCCGAAGGCACGTGAAATTTTCAAACCTTTTTCCCCTTCTCCAACCCCGAATAAAACTTTGTTTAACCTGATGCAACACAAATTTCATCACAAGCGCATCACTTACCAGCAGCAGCAAAGGAGTATCTTTCACAGGCTGGTAAATGAGAGTGCAAATTCACATGAATTCTGCAGAAAAGTGCCCCTGAGCAGCCACCCCATCTCAGAGACGCCTGATTGTAAAACCACCACGGCCACCTCAGCTGTGTGTCCACACCACCTACATTCAAAGGGAGGGGATTGGGCAGGGAATCAGCCGCTGACTTCAGCTGGCTTTCGATTAAGGCCACTTCTTTGCTACAAATCCATGAAGCCACTACGAGAAGCTTTAAAATGTGTTCCTGGATATCCCACTCCCACATCTCGAAGGGCAATTATTTGGTAGAGTAACTGTAAAACACAGTTCTCCTTGGCTTTAGTACCCTTTATGACCTATCTAATAACATATTTGTACTAAGGGTGATGCAAAAATGATCTGTGGAGCTGTTGCTAAAGTTACTGGCAGCATGCCACTTCTAAAGACATTGAAGGATGAAAGATTCAAATGGAAGGAGTCGCGTTGAAGGATTTTTAGATTCATATCTAAAGGATTTGAATTTTTGCCTGCTCAATATTATTACTTCTGGACCAGTGTTTTTTCTGGATAAAATCAATCATGCCATGGAGCACAGGGCTACGCAACAAGGTGGTAAATACATTTGAATCCTACCTACATTTTATTGTTCATCATGAGTGCCAGCAGCCAGCTGGGTGATGAACTGTGTTTGTGCAGTCAGTGGCGCAGGAACTCAGAAATAAATGCTCTTGGTTTTGTGTGGTGGCAGGGAGTGCTGAGCTGGGGCTGAGTGGGCAGAACAGGACTGTGTGTGTTCATGGGGTTGGAAGGGCCATCATGTTTCACAGATTCCCAACAACAAATTCTGACAAGTGAAAAATGTCTGATTTTAAAATGTCACACAGCTTGCCTTTTTTAAACACTTTCTGTATTTATTTAACCTAGTAAATAGGTTTATTAGCAAGGTTCCATTCTTTGTAGTTTAGGTAATGGATTTACCATATGTTTATGCTTTAAGGACTTGTGTAAGACTGCTAACACCTATTCCTCCACCTCCTGTCTCAGGGGTTAAGACCTTGGTATGTTGCCAGTTTACTGCTGTGGTCCCTTCCCCTTCTATAATTGCAGTCCTTCCCAGAGTG
>NW_005054318.1:4052287-4060890 GCF_000277835.1 Geospiza fortis | reverse complement strand
TTCTTTAAAAGAATAAAAGTAATAAAACTTTCACATTATTAACTTTTTCCCTTTTAAAAGAGGCTGAAAAATGCCATTGTACCACATTAAAGACCTTTACATAAGACTCACTATTGGCTAATGAGCCTTGTTGTACAATCTACCACATGCAACTGCCTTCAAGTGCTGCTTTTAACTTAACCTTGATGTAGTGCCAGGAATGTGCAAAGGATATACTTTGATGGCAGGGGCAGCCCCCTCCCTGCCCCCTCCCCCGCCCTTTTCCATATTGATACTCTTCAAAATGTCTCTAACATTTAATTTTTACTGTTGTTTAACGGAGCAGCTACTTTATATCCTGTAAAGGAGGAATGAGTAATCACCTACCCTATAGAAATAAGCGAGTAGATCAGTTGTTTATAGTAGAAATGATAAGAAATTGTTCATACTTTGTACTCGTGCAGTGACTTTCTTCCTGGAGATACAGAGCACTTCATAAGCATCCTCACAACTCCCCTGTGAAGAAAGTCTCATAATCTCTGCTTTATCATTAATAAAACCAGTGCAGTGAATTTCCAGAAGGACACAGAATATCAGCACCAGTAACAGGATCTGAAGAATTTTTACTCACAGCTCCCTCTTTGATTATGACTCATTTCCTCCCATTGCTGGAGTGAATTATTTTGGTAGCAATACTACTGGCATCTGTTTAAATTCCATGTTATGGTCAGACGTGTTCTCCATAGAAACACGTATTTAATTTATATGATAAGGTAAGATTCTGAACTAACATTACCCTTTCCTTGAATAAAATGACTATGATATTGAAAATGAATCTTAAACTTTCCATGAAGACTATTTAAAGAAATGGTAATTTTCTTGAGCTTAATAGAATTAATTGACTTAAATGTTTGTCTTTTATTTCTTAGACTGCCTACTCAAAACATAAGAGCTGTTATCTAAATGTTTTACATTTCCATAATTTGAGAATTTTGTGACTAGGAAGAGTGGAAGTTATTCTTCAAACCAGACATGGGAGGTCATTCACAAAGAATATATTCAGGGGTAAAATAGATGACACAGAGCATGGGGAAATGAATCGTCAAGGGACAAAGATAAGTTTTGCTGTATGCAAACATGAACATTTTATCAGGATCAAGGCCAGGCCAGAGGGGGCTTTGAGCAACCTGGCCAAGTGGAAGCTGTCCCTGCCCAGGGCAGAAGGGAGTGGAATTAGATGGTCTTTAATTTCCATTCTAACCCAGAACAACCCAAACTGTTAGTCCATTATTCTCTAGAAGTAGCCCATGAATTTTCAATTTACCAGGACAGTGTAACTGATAGAATCACTAAAAGTGAGCATGAATTTAAGTAAAGATTTAATTAAATCTTTCAAAACAAAGGTTATTTAAAATGAGGTTTCTTTCCATTCCATCCTCTTCAAAGTCAGGAAAGAAAGTATTTTCCACATGTCAGCTTCTATCATACTGGGAGAAAAATTGGTTCTCAATTACACAATTTACCAGGTGGCATGACTGCAATTACAAATTTGAAACAAAGTAAGTGAAAACTAAGAGATTACTTTCAATTACTACATATTAACCACTCACTGTGATTGTCGTGAACTTTTGTCAATTCAGTTGTCTGTGTCCCTTTCTAGAATACCTTCTTTAGAACAGTCTTCTAACACAAAAAAAATTAATTTTTCTAATGTAATTTTAATTTCTTGTTTAAAATATTGCAAGTAGTTAGGAGGGATTTTGGCCATTTCACCATATGGAGGACTGACTATAATTGGTTGACATGTATTAAGATTTTTTAAATATATATTTGAGTGCTTTTTTATTTTTTAATTTGAACATAAATCTATCAAGTTTTGAAGGCAATTTTGAAATATTTTTGAAATAATTTAAGGTATGTCTTTTTAATGAAAATCTTGTGGTTCTGGTTTTACTCCCCAGTCAATCAGATGTTTTGCTTCATTTCAAAACTTTAAAAATATGTAAAAAGACACACATTTTTAGAAATATTAATTTTTCAAAAATAGTCTGGTTTAGTTCATATTTTGAAAGGAAAAAAGAACTATCAGCTTTGAAACATCAAAAAGCCCTGCTGTGGATATGTTGAGATTTAAAGTGGATATTCTCTGACCAGTGGATAATCACAGTAGTCATGAGGTGAAAGTTAGGATGATGGTAGGGGCAGGAGAGAAGCACATATATGTTGGGAGAGCTGGAGGGATAAAGTAAAAACTTATAAGATTGAGACTGAGATAGGGCAGGACTTAAAAAGTGTAAAATGAAGATTACCTGACCAATTTGTCTTCACACTCCATTGAACTTATTATAAACACCAGGACAGTTTAGATAATTACAGAAAAAAAAGTGATGTTGAAACAAAATAGAAACCCTTCCCAGACAAAAATACATAAATATATAAACACAGCACTGTAATATCCTGAAAAATTACCTGCATGTGTATAGAATGTGATTTTTGATAGGGGTTTGGGTAAGAATCCATATGAGCTGTGCCTGTGTTCCATACAATCTCCTTACACAGGCAGAATTGTTTTATTTTCTCTGTTAGTGCCCCTGAGTTGTATTAAATCCCTGTACCATTCTTCCTTGCACCATGTTTGTTAATTAACTCTTCAAATACTGGCATGTGTTAGAGATTAGTCAAACACGATTTGCTTTGTTAATAACTTCAAGGAGAAAGGATCAAACATTCCCATTAATCATGTTATCTTTTTGAGACAGAACTCCATGACATTCAATCTATGATATATTTAAAGTAAAGATATTTTCTTACTGGTTGAAAAACTCTGGGGTTTCCCAGAATCCTGTGATATTTGCGGACTTCGGTTAAAAATAAAATTGTTGATCTTGCTTTGCAAGGCCCAACTTGCTTTTCAAGGGAAAAAAATCACAAACATCTGCTGTTCTTCTCTCCACCTAAGAGAACAGGACTCCACTGAAGCACGACCAGACAGTTTATTTGAGCTGCAGACGCACGGGGATGAATCTCCATGAGGAGAATCCTGTACAGTGGTCGGCCAATTACCATTTCTCTGAGGATAAAAAAAAAGTATTTAGTTACTACCTAACAGCTTACATAGATCTTATCCTTCAGCCAACCAGGAAAGTAAATTTGTGGGTTGCAGGAACTTTAACAAAATCTAGATCCTCCATACTGCTGGGGATTGTAGTAATGTGTCAGATTCCATGGTTTTCTACAGCTCTCAATTCCCTATTAGGATCTTGAAGCTGTGTTGTTCTGAACTTGCTGAAGTTGTTTCAGTGAATAACTACAATTCAGGAAATAATTTGCTTGGAAACCATGCATTTTCTAAAAGAATGGAAACTCTGGAGACTTGTGAATAATAACCAGCCATACTTTTTTTTTCAAATTTTTTAGAGGACACTGTCCTTTTCTAATGATTGTCAGGCTGAAAAAAATGGGAAAAAGTAAGAAGGAACTTAGATATTAAAGATTTTTCAGGACATCAGCTTCCAAAACTAGTAGGTTGTTTTACTAAAACTACTTAATTTTATCTGTATATTTCTTACTTATAAACTCCTTTCTCCATAATCCTATTCAAATAGACATTAAAAGATGACACCACTTTATGGTCTGCCTCAGTGTTTGCGGGCTGCTAGCACTGTCATGCATCTCTTTGTGACTGCAATGCTGAACAGTGCTGCACTACAGAGTACCCTGGTGCTATGCTCAGTGGAAAACTGGAAATTAGCTGGAGACCCTGATAGGCAGTACAAGCCTCATGATGGGTAATGTAGGAGGAGACTAAAAAGAATTGAAATGAGAAGGGACATCTGGAGATCAAGCTCTCTGCTCAAATCAGGGTCAGCTGGAGCAGTTTGCTGAGGGCCACGTCCTGTTGGCCTCTGCATAACTCCAAGGACCAAGATTTCATAACTAATCTGCTCCAGTGCTTGACCACCCTCATCATAAAAATATTTTTACTAATGTTTAGATACAAACAACGCATGTCTGTTGTTTCTTGTCCTCCTCTTGAGCACCACTAAGAAGAGTCTGTGTCCTCCTTACTCCCCTCATCAGGTATTCACACACCTCAGTGAGATTCCCCCAGAGCCCTCTGTTGCCCCAGCTGAGCAGTCCCAGCTCTCCCAGCCTTTACTCTTAGGAGAGAGGCTGTCATTCCTTAAGCATCTCAGTGGCCTTTCACTGTCTCCACTGTGTTCATGCTCCTCTTGCTCTGGGGAGCTCAGAACAGGACAGAGCTCTCCAGGTGTGTCTCATCAGTGTGGAGGGGAGGGGAAGGATCACCCCCCTCAGCCTGCTGGCAACACTTCATGCAGTCCAAGAGGTTCTAGTGCAAGGGCACATTTCCAGCTTATTGTTCACCAGGACCCACAGGTCCTTCTCTGCAAATCTGCTTTCCATGCAGTCATCCCCATTTTGGTGAACACGATTATTCTTCTCCAGTGGAGGACTCACACTTCCTTTCTCGAACCTCATCGCCTTCCTGTTTGCCCATTTCTCCAGCCTACAGAGACACACAGGGTGTGTCAGGCATTGGTCCCTGTTCTGTATCATCTGAGTGCTCTGTCCCACCCTCCAGATCATTAATGAGGATATTAGACCATATTGATCCCAGTATTTTCCCCTAGAGCACCCCCCTGGTGACTGCTCCCCCGCTCAACATTGCACCACAGGTCACAACTTTAAACAGTGTTGGAAACATGCCCTGCAAAAAGCAAATTTGAGAGAAAGAATCCTTGTACAAGGGGCACAGACAAAAAAGGGAGAAAGATGAGCTAAAAATGCCAGCCTTCCTATCTGCAATGACAGCCTGATGCTGAAATATTTTGACAGCATCCTGGAAGTGTGTTCATGATCTATACGCAATCACAGAAATCTTTGGAGTTAATGGGTGTGCTTACCACACTAAGTAGGAATAAATCATAGCAAAATTAAATATGCATTGGACTGAAAGGGAGGTTGTGACTAAGAAAAAAACAGGAGAGGACAGAAGAGGCATCCTAGATCACTCCTGGACATGCATTGGTGGAGTTGTGCATGACTGCCTATGACAGGGGGATGTGACCAGAGCCATGGGTCGCAGCAGAAAAGGGCAGCACATCTGGAACTACAAGGAATCCAAGGAAGACTTTTTTTTCTCCTTGGCAAAAAAAAAAAAGGTAGAGGGAGCATGACTGTCAAACAAGAAAGTGTGGGTTTTGAACATACAAATGGTACAATGCTAATTGCTCCTGTTATATTCAAGGATTTAGGAAAGATCTAAAAGATCTATTTATTAACCTTGCATTAAATATTATGATCTTGCCTTAGACAAAAACGTGAACTGTATGCTTCCTGCAGTGGATTATTCACTCTCACTGTGTTGTACAGGCAGAATTCTGTCCTTGCTAAATGAAGTGTAAACGCACACACCCCTCTCACCAAGAAGTGGCTTTGTCTCACAATTTCATTGTGGTTACATCTCCAGGACAGGTTTGGCAGAAAGGAAATATGGGAAAATTAGTGCAGCAATGGATGTCTGGTGTCTTCCAAAGCCAATTTTCACTCCTCTCTTTATATTACATTATAAAGAATTCTGGCAGAAGTGGAGGAAATTCTGTGTAAAAAAAGAGCTCATGAAATGGAATTTTACTCAGTGTCCTTGGTAATTTGCTAATTGCTCGCACTGTCAAGGGCTGCCCCTGGTGAGAACAGAGGGATGGGGTTCTCTTTTGAGTCCTGCATACACAGTGAGCATAATCCCACTGGATTTTGCCTCCTCCAGTGGACACTCTTTATGTTTTGTCACAAATAAGCATCATCCTCTGCTGACAGAAAATTACCAGGATTCAGAGGGAAATGAAGTCCAGTCTGTGTGCTCCAAACTGGAACAGAGCACAAAGGTAGGCAGGACCTGTCTTTCACAGGGTGTTGTACAGGTAAGCAGGAACTACTGAGAGCCCCCGAATATCCACTAGTCTTTAAAACTCTTGAGATGAGAATTTACATTAAAAACTGTATCAGTGCAGTATCTGCAATGTCAGGATTGCTTCAATAATTCATCTCCTTACATTGTATCTTGTTTTAATATGAAAAGATTTCCATTTAATTCTGTGTTTACTTTTTGCTTTAGTTCTTTCCTTTTGTCACCATTCTGTGGATTAGCTCTCACACAGTTGTGTACACAAGCTCCTCAGATTTTCTAGAATACACAGGATAACTTGCTTACAGAGAGTTTTCCAAATCACTTTTACTTCATGTTAGCAGAGTTATGATCGCTTGGCTCATGCCAGCAGAACAGGAATTTAGTTATCAGACAAAAGGTAAAGGTGCAGTGCTTTTCTTTACTTTTGTGGCCACCAAGGAGGATGAAAAAGGCACACCTTTTCAGTTAGCCAGAGTGCTCAAATGTGAGTTTTCAGGTAATGACAGTAATAGCTCACACAGAATATTTGTATCTATGTTTTAAAGCTGTGTAAAGGAGCTTGAGCTGTTACACAATGCCAACTACCCCCCTTAACCCACAGTTTGTCCCATCATAACCTAATGTCTTCAGGTTCTGGCAGTAACAGGGTAAAAAAGGCTGAGGAGAGATCAATGCAGCAGGGATTGCTCTCTTATGTGCTGAAGGTAAATTAGGCAGAGAAATTATACCCTTTTGGGTTTTGTTGTTGTCTGAGTGTCAGACTTTGTTGTCAGCCAAGTTCCCTTGAATTACAATCACTTTGCAATCCACTGGAAAGTGATGCTCAGTCTAGGGCACATACCTGTCTTTCCCTTATGATGTCCCTTGCACAGAACACTTTGTGCCCCGTGGGATACAGGTATAATTTCTGTCTCAACACTTTAGCTTATAATATCAGACAGCAGCAGAGCTTTGGAGACTCATGCTGATAAAACAGTTTCTGAGATGTTGAACACCGTGACTCCAGGCAGCTCACTGAAGAGCTCAGTGTAAAGAATGCTTCAGAAATTTTGAAATTCGGTTCAAAATTGCATTTTTGTGGGACGCTAGCTTGCAGCATCTACCCCTGACTTACACAGGGGGTACATAATGGGTCTTGTAGCTGAATCCTTTTTCTTTTTTGTAATCTAGAAGACTCAACTCCATTTTTATATGAAAGTGCATTCCCATAAAGCAGATGGTGGGAGACAGAATTAGTGCATAGGAGTTTTGAAAGAGATTGTACTTCAGGGGGTCATACCTCTCTCTCAGCTCACTGAGGGGTTTGAAATCATCCTGTAGGTATAATATTAATAGTAAGCATTGTTCATACAGATTTTGATGTTCCACTTCATGCTTTCTAGCTATTGTGCTGCTTAAAGCATTATGGGTGAACAGTAGTTTGAAATACTTTAAATAACAGCTATTTCACACCACTTTCAACTGACAAGTAAAGAAAAATGTCTTGCAAAAGTATCCTGGCAACAGGGCTTATATCATCAGTGTAATTCTTGTACATGTATTAGGATCCTGTGGAATATCTCTGTGTTCAGAAAGCAGAGCTGCAAATACATTTTTTTATCCTGAAGTGACAGTTTTCCTGAGCTATAATGGTAACTAACCACCCAGACTGGGGTATCTGTGTAGAAAAGACAATAAAAGTCAAATAAAGTCAGGTTGCATAAGCATTTTGTAAGACTTTACCATTATTTGAATTAAAAAGCTCATCCTGTTTTAGAATCAGCAGTCCTCGATGTCACAGGTCTTTAAAATGCTTATGAGTGATTTTGAAGCAGTTATAGAAAACACTAAGCCTTGAAACCTGCAGTGAGAAAGGTGGCACTTTTCACAAAGCCTTTCCATTGGGAAAGAATAGTAATTTAAGCCCAACCAACAGGGCTTATTTAGTCTCAGGCAAAGTAAACAGTAGCCTACAGTGACAGACTGCCTGAGATGGCAGATGAGGACAGGCAGCAAGTGCATTGCTTGAGTAGCCAGTCTCTGCCTCCTACCTGCACAGCCTTCTGCTCTTTCTCTGCTGCCACTGAGCAAGGGATAATGTTTGTGCAGCAACAAGAAAGAAGCAGTGGGAGTAGGAAGCTTAAATTGCTTGGGTTCTTTGCAGCTTTGTGGCCTGGCACTGCTCCTTCACCTCCAAAGTGCCTTGTCCTCAATTCTGTAGCAAAATGTCAGTGTTGTGTACACTGTCAGGAAACCTTGGAACCAAGGAAAGAAGTGCCCCAAGTAACCCCAAGTATCAAAGCAGTTCCAAGCTGCAGAGCACCAGGGAGTGCCATGGGGTCTGCTAAGGACTCTGCTGATTTTAAGTAAAGGAGTTTCCACTGCAATGGGTAGCAATACAGAGCATAAAAAGATATCAGATATATCCAAACATGTCTTAAATGTTTCTGTAGACTACAAAGCCTCAAAGGCCCCAATATGTGACATAATTCAGAACAGAAGGTGAAAAGAAAAAAGAAAAGGAAAAAACAGTACATGATATGCAACTGCTGTAACAGCGTGAAACACTTGAAATAAAACCTTAAGAGGTGTTGAACAATTTGTGAGAACGTGTGTGTGTGTGTGTGCGTATTTTGTGACAGCAATGCAGTTACAAACATCCCTTACTCCAGCCATGACAGGTATCACCTGTTTTCATGTACCCAGCATAAAACCA
>NW_005054318.1:4039595-4052277 GCF_000277835.1 Geospiza fortis | reverse complement strand
CAGCAGGAGTGTGCTTCTCTGTCCATGTATGATTCAAACTGAGTCAGGGGAGGCTTAGGTTGGATATCAGGAAAAGGTTTTTCACCCAGAGGTTTTACCCAGACTATGAAAAAGGTCAGAAACTTTCGTTAAGCTTTAGGTTTTGACTGATTTTCTGTGTAGCTTAATCATCTCTGGGGATGTCTTGTCTTTCTCAGTTAAGATGGGATAGTTAAATATCTTATGAAACATTTGAATATGAAGGTGTCTGCAATTGTGTAGGTATGCAGAGAGCATCAGAATTGGATACATTCTTTGCATTTTCACTCAAAGTAAGAATAATGGAATTTACTGAGAAAAAGGTAATTTATACAAAGCTAATTGGCAGCTGTTGGTGCAACCAACAAAATGAAAACTCTGAGCTCTTGTCATTAATTAGCCCTGAGCATTTCATTTGAAATAAACTTGTAAAGTTTAAATGGGATAAATATGTTTTAGATCTTAAAATCCCTCTAAGTGCAGAAAGCTCTTTTTCCTCCTCTGCTCTATAATAATATGTGAATTTGAGTAGCAGCAGTGCAGTGTACTGCAGGTGGTGACAGTATTCCAGTGGTAGATAAATGTTTCCCTGCTGAGCAGGATTCTCTGGTGAAACAGAGCTTTTGTTGACTTGAGGCTTTCGGTGTTTCAAGACCGCATTTTGTCAAGATTCTTGTATGTGAGGAGTGCTTGAAGAAAAAACAGATAGCAAAGGGTAGACCATGCTGGCTTTTTGCACTGACTCACCAGGCATTTCCACACTGCAGATGTGAATGAGAAGTGGAAGTAATATTATAGGCTTGAGGATCTAATGTCAATTATCTTTAAGATGTCTCCTGATGTAGAGCATCAATTTCATATAAAATAGCTTGGTTTGGACATATTTTCTTTCTTTAATTTTTAAAAATAACAACCAAAATTGCCTATTGTGTAAAAAATTAAGATGATTTAAACCAGTTCTGTCTAGTTCAATCTAATGTTAAAAGAAGAAACCACAGATATTGGGGTAAAAATTTGATAGGCAGTGGGATTTAGGTATACAAGTACATAGTTATACTTCTGAAAATGTTTGGTTTTCGGTTTTCTTTACCATTAAAGAACCAGTGTAGATAAGAGTGCTAATAACATAGCAAAAGCAAAGATTAGCAAGCTGAACAATTCCATTGCCACCATCCATCTGCCTCTGGCATCACATTTTCATGACACAGTGAAGAGAGACAAAAAAAACCTGTCAACCAAGAGAAATATTCCACTAAACACCTCAAACACTTTTTATGGATGACAAAGACAGATGAAAAGGGGACACAAGTAAAGAGGAAGGCTAGGGAGAGAGCTCTGCTGAGAGTCTGCTCCAAAAGTGTGTGTGAGAGGAGGATCAGAGGGTAAGGCAGAGCACAGAACTGCCATCAGAGGTCGGCTTGCTGCAGGACGTGCTGTATTCTAAAAGGGACCACAGGAAATTTCCTGAGGGCAGAGGCAGCAAAATATTGAAAGGCAATTATAGCTGTTTTAAGTGGATAGAGCTCTGCCAGGCCCACACGAATTACATCCTTAAGTCTGAAGAGGAAGCAATGAGGGAAGAAATAGGAAAAACCTTGGCAAGAGTTTTGAAATCTTGCCAAGGATGGCAGTGACCCCAGAGAAAGGGACAGATGGCTAACTCAACTCCTGATGCTAAGAAATTAGTAGGAGCAACATGACCACAAAGTTGACTTCTGCTATGGGAAAGATTTTGGGATAATCAGCAAGGTTTTTCAATCATTTTCATCTCTTATACTTAATTTCTTATGCTTCCAAGAAGACAGGAAGGACCATGTGGTCTCTTGACATCTTCTGAAGTCTTGCATTTTTAATTTCTCTGATTTAAACTAACTTGATAATGTTAGCCTTTTTATTACAAGAAAATTAATTTTAAAATAAAGACAACTTTCTTTCATCCTGCTATAGATACAGACCTAAAACTCAATTCCATTACGGGAAAAGAAAAACAAATACACTATGAAATATGGAAGTTAAACAAACCTGAAAAACAAATATGCTATGAAATATAGGAGTTATCATGTTCTATATAGCAAAGACAAAATAATAGTGTATTTGATGTCATTTGTATGGACTCTGAAGCATGGTGGGAGGCTGGAGGCAGATAGGACCAGCAGTGTAATATTTCCTATATATTCTATAAGCTGTTGTTTCCTTTATGTTTCTGTTTTGGAACACATCTACCAAGGTACAGAAATTATTACTGTCTCAGACCCATCAGAAAATACATTCAATTTACATTCTGGTATTTAGCATCACTGAACTGAACAATATTCTGGGTAGGGTAGGAGAACTTTGTAAAAGCCTCTTCTTGTCAAAGGAATTGCTCTCAAGTATCAATTAAGTTTCCTTTCACTTAACAGAATTAAATGTTCCATTCATTGTGCTTGACAAATCATCCTGCAAAAACTGCTTCTGAAGATGATGCTTGATCACTTTTCCTCATGTTCCATCTCTAATGAAAGAAGAGATGGATGTTAAAAAGAAAGAGTATCAGGTAAAGATGTATAAAAATCAGCTTTTATTGACTGGACAAATATAAATGCCACAAGCCACACATAATTAAATTTCTCCAAATACCTTTACATGTACAGCCCCTTAATATCATTATGGGCAATTAATTTTCAGTAATTCTTTTCACAAGTTTATTAGTAATGACCTAAAAAATATGAGAAAGCAGGAAAACATGTTCAAGTTCATCCTTCTGCATGGATATAGAGGGAGATTTATTACCACTGATAAATAGAATACAATTAAAATTCTTTGCAGAAGAGAAAGTGATAGCTCAAAACTGGGATTTTTTCCTACATATCTTCTTTTTTTCTGACCTCTATCATAGCAATGGTGTTTAATCAATTCTTAAGATGCTCATTTCCAGATTTTTTTTTCCTTTGCGAAGGCAAAAAAAAATACCCTGGTAAATTTTCCTTCTTTCCTAGAAAATGGCCTGTGTTCACAAAGAAAGTTGCAGAATGTTATTCAGGAACGTGTTAGAAGAACTGTTTCTTTCCAGAAGGAAACTTTCTGTTGAGGTGGAAATTATAAATTTAAAAATTATCAGACAGAGAGGAACAAATTCTGGCTCTTGCGCTTCCTCTGGTCTGAACACTGCAATCACCTTTTCATTACAGAAAAACTGGGCAGCAGCAGCAATTCTGGTGATGTTTAAAGACAATCTGTGACCAGTTATGCTAGATAGTGCTTGGCATTTTTATCTAGGAAATCCTTGTCTTTGGATTCAGATACACCAAGAGGTCTCTTGGAGCTGGCCCAATGATCTCAAAGCAGGATGCAATTTCAGAAATTGGGGATTCTAAGTAGCTTCTTACTTAGCATATGAAGTTTCTCACTGCCTTTCTGATCTCTGTGACTCTTCTTAGTTGTCATATAAAGAAGGGAGAAAATCTAGACCTGTGGCCTTAATTCCACAAATGAGATGTTGCAATGCCTAGTTTGTATCATTCTGAGTTTTGTTTATTCAAATTGTTCTTTAGGTGTAAAAACCAATACATGAAATCTGTGAACAAAAACTCTATGAAATTGTTGGATCATTCATGAGATAATCAATGCTCCAGGCTTTGTAGTACTCCAGGCTCTGTGATTCTGACAGCAGCCTCCCTTTGTCCATCAGTCTTACTTGTAACTGTTCTCCAAGCATGGAACTAGCAGGGACTTCTCTTCCTTTGCCTTCTCAGGCTTCCCTCTTCGTGAGATTTTTGTTTGCTTCACTGCATATATTTACGCATAGAGTCTGACTGATAGGCAATAAAATTACTCAGTGGAAATAAAATTTTTAAAAAAACCTGTAGAAATCTTAGTGAAATCACTGGTGCAAAGTTGTTACATTAACAACAACTCTCCCTTGCAAATAAGCCAAGGTTGAATGCAAGTAATTAATTCTTCAGCTTCCTTATCTTGTTCTTGCAGTCTTGAGTTCACTTGCCTGTTCCCAGCTAGCCAGAAATCAAATCCAGTTTGTAAAAATAAACCATGACTTTGAATGATCAATCACAACTGGTTCTCTTTATTACTTTAATTGAACAACCTTGTAATTACTGAAGTATTTCTTCTTAATTATCAGTTCTCATCTGTTCTGAATGATTATATTCTGCTTCATTCCTTCAAGAACAATTTAGAAATATACCATGGAAAGCTCAATAGGTTCCATTGTGAAAAATAATAATGAATGTAAGAAGTGAATAAAGGATAATGATCATCCCAGAGATATAGCAGTTAAAATATCAGGGAACATTATATTTCCAAAGTACAGCATTACTTTTCATCCTTTAATGAAAGTGTCACTATCATATCATGACTATCCCTAATGGTATTGATTCACCAAGGCTCTTCTTCAACTTGATCTGTCCTTCTGAGCTTAGACAGTCAAATGTACTTCTCTATTCCTAACCTGACATCAAAGCTTTCTTATTCCTCTGAGTGTATAGGTCAGCTGCTGTTCCAGAAATGAGTTGGCTACCTGTTTCCTGTGAGTTCCCCTCTAACATTGTTACTGATAGTTTAATGAAATGGGAAAAATAGACTGGCTGGGCACTACAGTGCAATTCCGAGATATTACATGTTAGCTAAATTTACAGAGGGCAAAACTTGTCTTGGCATTTACCACAGCTCAAAATAAATTCCTGACTAACCACTGCTGAAGCAGAGAAAGAATTCTGTCTAAAAGATACAACCCTTCCCAAAGAGGGAGGTAGTGATACATGCACCTCCTCCACCTCTGCTTTTCCAGGAATTCCTGCCTCCAGATAAATTAATTCATTGCTCTGAAAGGTTTTCACAATTGATAGACAAACAAATATTTTCAGATGTTCTGTGAGAAGGACTATCTTTTCCATGGTCATTTGAGAGTCTGTCAACTGCACCAGTGTCCAGATTCCCAATGCTATCTGTTGGTGCCCATTAGCTGCTTGGTTGCACTGATAACATCACTGATACAGTGCTGGGAAGGCACCAGCAGCTGCAGTCCAGCTGCTCAAGTGTCCTGGCACTGGTTTAAATGAGACATCAGGGGTCACCAAATGAAATGTTGGAAGGGCTGGAATGGGAGGGAAAAGTACTGCTGTGCTGTTCTGTCATCTAATTTTCTGTCTATAGAAGTGATTCAAACATCTTTAAGTATCTCAGATTTGATTGTTCCTCTGCTTACACCAACATGGAACTTGCTGTGACTCAGTATTCATAATTTCTTTGCTAATTTGGGATTTTTGGAGACAATGAACTTTGCAACATATATTCTTTCACTATGAGGTGGACTTTATTTTTTATCTTTCACAGGGACATAAATTAAAGTAAAGCTGTGTTTTTGTAATGTTTCAGAGTTCCTCATTGTGGCCACTCTGAAGGTGGCTGACCTGCAAGGAAGTACTTCTCCTTCTGGAAGCATCCTGATGATGCTTATGGGTCCTTTCCTATTTGAGATATTCTATGATCACTTAGTGCAACCTCTTTGTTTTCTCTGTCACAGTTAACTACACAAATAACTCACTGTGTATTTTCCAAGCTGAGGAAGCTATTCCCTTTCTAAAGATGCACATCAGGAAAACATTTCTTGACAGTCATGGTAATTAGTTGCCAATGAAAAGGCTCTGAAGGCATTTGATTCACTGTCACAGAAGGTCTCCAAGAGTAGATAATGTACTAAGAGGGAGAGGCAAACAGAGATACAATCCCTTTCCTGCAGAGGGCAGAGGAAAATGATCCAATCCCATCAAGGTCTTTTCCATTTCTATTTCATATAATTAATTCAGGAAAATAATTTTCCCTCTCCTGCCACAGCTAACTGGATTTCTGGGAGGCCTGTGTTTCCCTTTCTCTCACTTAGATCATTAACTGTTTGTTTTCCTTTCCCTATGTACACATATAAATTCCATTGATGTTAATGGAAAATACATGTGCAAAGAACAATAAACATATAAATATTTGGATTCTGCTAACACTCCTCCCTAGGGCATAAAAGCAAAAAAGTTCTAGGAAAATACAGTTCTGCAAAAGAACCAGAAGCACAGAAGAAGTAAATTTGATTTCTCTTTTTTCCCACTGCAGTGAGATAAAGAAGCAATGGAAAGTATCTTTTCATTCTCTTTGATGAGTCTGTCCACAGTAAAAATAATAGATGTTCTAGTATTGCTCCAACATCTGTGTTTGAGGAACAGGCTTATTTCTGCCTAGCAGGACTACAGATGACATTGGTGTACTTGACAACTTCTTAAAAGAAGGAAAGACTGTTCATTAGAGGCCTGGAAGAGGCAGCATACAGAGAAATGTTTATTCAAAAATCTTACTGAGATGACTAAATTAAGAGCATGGCCAACTTTTGTTTCATCAGTCATCAGTGATGAATGAGATAACAGTGACTTCAGTGACTTCAGAGGATCCCAGGTGAGAAGAGTTCTCTTGGAGTGGGAATGTCTTAAAAGCCATTAACAATGTATGGTGTGTCTCTCTGTAGCATGTCTGCTAATTTATCACAACACTTTATTGGTATCACCAATATTCCAATTTTGGCCCTTTAAAGTTTTTCTACTTTTATTAAACTAGGACTAGAAAATACCATCTATGTCAGCAGGGCCAAGCCATATAAACTATTGGCATCCCTGCCTGTGTCAGGGGGGTTGGAATTAGATGATCTTTAAGGTGGTCCCTTCCAACCCCAAAGCATTCTATGATTCTGTGGTTCTATGAACTGTAGGAAATCATGCATGAAATGGCTTAGTTAGGAAGGTCTTATTCTCTGTCTCTGCAACCTCCTCTCCACCACCATATGAAGTTACTGAAGATCTGCAGTACGAGACCAAAAGCTGCAATGTCAAAGTGGCACAGAAAGTGGAGACTGAGTAGAGACTGACAGTGCCTGAGAAGGTGCTGGGGCTCGTTAAACCCTCTAGATGATCTTAGGGGACCATGTCACATGCCACAAAGAGGTGAAAAATAAGCACAGAAACATCCTTACCAGTATGATTCAGGGATCACCATACCCCGACAGATCTGGTGATCTGAGTGTTTAAATAAGCTGCACAATTTTCCCATACAAATTAACCATTGGAGAGAATGCAATATATCCAGGGACATCAGAGCAACTTGACTAGTTCTGGCCAATATTCTGCATCTTGGGAGAAGGTGAGTGTATCCTCACCACTCATCACTATCTCTGAATCCAGATCAGGAGATCAGCGGAACTCACAAGAACAGAAAGAGAAGATCATAAATAAATTGACAGCAAGACCTGTGCATACAGCAAAAGGCGAGAGAGAGCAGGTTTCATTCCAGGAGTCAGCCCAAAGGCAGATGCTTTCCTGCTCTGGGGGCTGCTTGGGAAGGGTTTGTGTCTGTGCGCCAGGGGAGTGCAGGGGATTTGGTGGAGCAGGGAGGCGCATGGCAGCGTTCTGCCGCACTGATGTCCCAACAGAGCAGTGTCCATCAGGAGCCTGTGTCCCTCGGCTGCAGCTGGCAGCTGCCCCTGGGTGTCCCTGGGTGTCCCTGGGCTGCCCCAGCGGGCTCCAGCCCGGGGCAGCCGTGCCGAGCCTCCGGCACCTCCGGCACCTCCGTCCCGCAGGGGCACAGGGAGCCCGCCCTCCCCCGCCACCGGCTGCGCTGGGACAGGAATAATGGGTTTTCTAAGAAATCTTGTAGGACTGCATTTTTTTCAGGGGAAGTTCAAGCTAGCGTGAATGTAAAAATTTGTAGCGGCATGTAGCACGTTTGTTTTGCATCCACCGAAGCCTCTGGGGTGCCTGGCTGAGTGAAGAACAAGCGCTTTAAATTCAGAAATCTCTGCCATGGCAAAGCTCTAACTACCAATATGCCTGTCTCCCCTAGGGCTAGCTACTGGCAGCAAACCCATTTCACTCTCTTTTGTCGTTTCCCTAAACCCACCCTCCTACAAACCAGCCAGTGGGGAGAGGAAGGTCCTGACATTCCTTTTCCTGAAGGGGCAAAACCAGTAGGAAATACCCGAGCAACTTTGTGGCCCTTAGGCGACTGTAATTCCCCAGAACACATCTGGTTATTATAGTGATGATTAGCAAACTATGAATGTTCCTATTTCACATTTTTACTTTGTATTAAATTTGTAGATATTTTCCTCCCTTAGGAAAGTGAGAGATGTGTGAAATTGTGAAAAAAACACTGAAAATGGCAGAACACTTTCATCAACAAGGACATTCAGAAAACTACATAAGTAATAAACAGCTTTCTGGACAACATTATTTAAATTACTTTGGCAGTGTCCCATCCCTTTTGAAGAGGGGTCACAGACTTCCTTGAGTGTGCTGAAGAATTTCTGCAACTATCACTCTCCTTATGAACTTGCATGCTTTCAAAACAATCTCAGAGGCATCCCACACAATCTAAGATGTGGTCAACCTTAAGAAAATGGTGAATAGTACTGACCACAATTTCAGAGAAAGAAAAGAGTCAGGGGAAAAGAGCAGAGTTGAATATTCATGGCCAGACTCCTCATGATTAAAGGGGTAATTTTCAGTTTTCTTTCCAGTGGTTTCTTCAGTGAGTGTTTTAAAGAACTTTCTACTAAAAAAAAAAAAAATAGAAAATAAAAAGAAGCAATAGTTTGACAATGCTCTCCTAGAAGCTGTGCCTTGTTTTTTTGAAATAAAAATTCAGCTGATCTTTAAGATCCATTCCAACCCCTTAACATTTTATGATTCTGTGGTTTTACAGGGTTAGAACTAGAGGCAAACAGGAACTCTGTGTACAAGCTACTTGACCTGGTATATCCACAGAGACTGAGGACATAGCTGGTTATTTATTTCTCCTGAAAAGTTCATTGGCAAAGCAAGCAAATTAGAAACACTTTTTGTCAGTATTTTCTAGCAAAAAGCCCCCACACCACCTGTTCCATGTCCATTCCTTGCTCTTTTTTGACAAAGTTGCTGCTTGGTTGTGGAAAAGGGAATTAAGAGGGCAGAAAAAGATTGACAAAACTAAATAAAAGTCAGATAAAATGGGTACTTCTAGCACAGAAAACACAATCTAGCCAAAATATTTCTTTTCTTCCCCAAATCACTTCTATGACAAGTTTTTGAGCTTTCCTAGTTATAATAGTACATAAAGACAAATGCACATACTTATGCATGTGCATCCCTCTTCCAAGTTGTTCTTGTTTAGTTGAATTCTTCCTGGCTTTTAGCAACCATAATCTCCTTTAATTGTGAGCCTTCCTTAACGAAGACTAGTCTTGAAACTGTCATTTAAAATGAGTCATTAATTGTTTTCTACTGCCCATTAAATATCATAGGAAGCTATACCATTAATTCTATCACTGCTAAATCCCCACATCACCAGATGCTGAAGCAGAATGGGACTATGGATTACAAAACATATGGATTTATTTACACTAGGTAACTTCTTTATTAAATATCTTAACACAGTCATTACTGAGACTTCTTTCCCAAGCCCCTGCTGTCACACTCTGCTCTGCTCAGGAACACACACCACATCTGCTTTTCACATATGCTTTCCAGCCCCAGTCCACCCACACGGGCCCCTCTCACAGCAGTGTGTGCCCCTCCTCCCCAGGCTCAGATGCAAGCTCACAATGGGGCTGCAGCACTCACAGCACTGCAGGCGGTTCACATGGGCCCTGCCTGCCTTGGGGGATGCCAGCCCTGCTCTGGTGTCCCTGCTCTGCTATCCCAGGGGCTCTCTGGCTCATGCTGACTGTGCAGGCTCCTCTCTGACAGCAGTGCTCCCCAGGGGCAATGCAGCCTCTCCAGCACTGAACTGCCAGGGCACATTTTTCCTTGGTGACCCACGACCAGGGGTTTCTAACTCATTAAAAAGAAATTTAAAAAGTGAGCCCACACCTTCTGCTCTCCTTTTCTTTAAGCCACAAGAACCTGAACTGTAGACTGGTGCTAAACACAGTCCCTTGGTATTGTGCAGTAAGAAAAGAGAAACACCCTGGGATGAACTGCTTCTTTCTCTTTTCTTGAAAACTGCTCAGACACCTTTCTGAGCAGCATAAGAGGGGTGTCCTCTGGAACAGACAGATGGATTTTTTTTTTAAGTTTTCACTGCATCCTTAGTTTGCATAGCTCTGATTTTCTGACTGCAGAGCAGGCTTGCCCTTCCCCTCCCCATGAAGTGTGTTCTTCTGCAAATAGATAACCAGTAAAACGTGAAAACTATTCTTAAAATGTACATTCTTTGTTTCCTACCTGTCTCCTCTTTCCATAGTTGCAGACTGTCTTTTCCCTATGGGCAGCATGTTTTTGTCTAACTTTCTGATTCTCCACCCCAGTGATAATTTTTTTTATTTCTTGGTTATCGACTTAGAACCAAAAATGTATGACCTCTTTTTTCTTTATTAACAGAAAACACATATTGTAACAAAGGAATTTTGAAACTGGCTCCATAGCAACCAAGGATTCTTTATAAAAGAGGATGTTCAAGATCTTCTTATTGCTTAACAAATGTTTCAAACCACAGCCTCCTTCTGATCAACTAGATTTACAGTGCATATATCACCACTATTCCCCCACATTTAAAGATACAAAGTAATGCATTCTAAAATTAAGAAAGAAATAATTAGGGCTTTTTACTAAGAATGTTTTATTCCCCACCCAAACTTTACCCTCTTCTCAGTGGCACCAGTATGAATTATTTCTCCCTAGTGTACCTCTTTTAATTCCCCTTAGTCCAGCCATTCTCAGGGTCAGAGTACATTAGTTCTTGCCCTCTGTTTACAAAGTCTTTGCTTAATCTCAACCCAGTCTGGAAGTCTTCTCTCACCTGGTTCCTCGCCTGACCTGGGATTCAAGCCAGGTTCAACTCCTTCCTCCACTCACAGTTTAGTTTCTTACTTTGCTCCTCATCTGACATCTTCTATCCACTCTTGCACTCTTAATTTTCTCTGGCTCCCACTCCCTGACTCTTGCTGCCGTTCTCTGTCTTCACTTTTCTGGCTTCATGAACTTTTTTGCATCTCTATCCGCTAAAATCTAAATGTCCAGATGGAAAATTGTACTCGTGTAATTACTCTTAACCTGAGTTTTTCTTCCCTTGTTGCTGTATCTAAAGGTCCTGCTTGTTCTAACAGCCTCTTCATGCTGACACTTTTTTTCTCAAGCAGTGCAATTCTTCAGGTTAATCAATTAAATTCACTATTGCTTGAACTGCCAGAACACTCTTTTAACTTTTATCGTTTGTAACATTACCGGCATGGGTTCCAATATAGTTTTACTTACAAATGTCTGGTGGATGGCAGCTCCTTCCTTACTATCAAATAAGTATAAAATGTATTTTGCCATTTTATAAAAAAAAAAATCTTCCAAATACAGACATTGCAGGCAGGTATTTAAACTTTGACAGTGTGGATATTTCTTGTCTCAAGTCCCCTTACTCTTATGATGTGGATTACTGAGGCTTAGTTTTATAATGTTATTTTGGATGTGGAAAAGTTTTCTTTGCATGTACTTCTATTACCACATGTTGGCAGATTTGAATAGAGAACACACAAACGAACAGTGATAGTGTTCTTCAAATGGGAACATTTAAGAGAGCCAAATGGGGCTTAAACAAGTATGTAGGTATTAATGACGTGTCTATACAAACGAAACCAACGTGACAATATAAGTTGAAGTAATATTAATAAATTATTATGAAATAAATGTTGCTTTACATACATCAAAACAGCTTTGCAGAACACCCAGGTAATATTAATAAATTATCAACAACAGCAGTGTCCAAAAATATTGACTGAGAATTAGAATCAGCATCTAACACAGAGCAGATGTTTGCTCACAGGGGCATTGGCTGTATCAACATCAATGGGCTTCCGTGTGGAGCAGTAACCATTTTTCATTAACAACAAAGTTGTCACTGAACTGTGCTTATGGTGCTAACTGATACTTCCACGTTGGGCCTTCTTCATAGGGGGTTAAAGTGAAATGCAGGATACAACAGATTTCCAGAGGAAATTAATTAATTCAAACCGTTTACAGCATGTTGATGAGGTTAGGTTTACAACGCTGTCACTTAGCTTAGATAAAAACACATACATGTTTGGCTGATCCAGGATTTAGTAAGGGAGGGAGGGAAACCAAAACTTTAAAATCTTCTAGTGCCAAGAGTTGTTTGGGGCTTTTTCCCCCTTAGCAAATAAACACATTGTCCTGCATGCACAGATAGTTGAATTTTACTAAGTTTTAGAGTAGTTTTACAACTTTCCTTGAGAACGCTTGTCTCAAAACGTCCCAAATTATAATTTATGGAAATAACAGGTACTTAGATAATTCCCAAAAGATTTAAATCTTCAAATTTTAAAGATCATAGTCTTCGAATTCTGCTTCCTACATTCAACTTCTTAAAGAGATCTCAATGAAGACAATGTCATGTCATTTGTAAAGTCATTTCAGCTAATGGAAGGAAGTTGCAAAGAAAAGAAGACAACTGAACCTTCTCCAGATTAAATTATCTAATGAGAGTGAGGGAAGGAGAGAAGTGTTAACAGTGTTCCCTGAATGCTACAAAGTGCTTGAACAGACTTCAATCCCTCTAGGAAAAAAAAAAAAATACATGTACAAGGAGGTACCCATTCTGCCATTTGATACACCTTTTGTGCATCTTCTGTTAGTCGAGTATCACAGGC
>NW_005054318.1:4039483-4039585 GCF_000277835.1 Geospiza fortis | reverse complement strand
AGCAGTGGCTGCAAAGCCACACTGACACAGTTAAAAACTATTGTTTCTTCTCCTAATTTGTCTGTGGAGCTTTGGACTGGATTTACACACAGTAACAAAGCT
>NW_005054318.1:3966738-4039446 GCF_000277835.1 Geospiza fortis | reverse complement strand
TTTTTTAACCAACTGTGTATCTATACATTCATATAGTTATCTTTCACTACTCTGATACCTAAACAAATAACAATCTTGAAATGATTGGTTCAGTTTTTAGAGACCATGTTCAAACCTGAGAAATGGACTTTTGGGTGAGAGAAAATTCACTAGTTACTTTTTCTGTTAAATAAAAGCTAAGAGATGTTAAATAAAAGATCTCTGTTAAGAGATGACATCTTGGATGCATTTTCAGCTCTTCATGTCCCAGAGATGTCAAAGAAATAATTTCATTATTCCCAGAACTCTGCTGCTGCGGTACAGGAGCAAAGAAATTATCTACTTTGAGGACCAAGGCCATCATTTTGGTGTGAAACCTAGGAGCTGGCGAGCTTGCATGAATCTGTAGCTGAGTCATGAAAAAAAACAGGTTACTGTTTGAAGCTGCAAAGTCCATTCATTATTTCCACAAGGAAATTTAGAGAACAGGAGGTGCTGTACACCAGTCTGGATGGCTTTAATTGCAATCACTGACTGTCAGATCTAATTAGAAGAAACATGGTCCCATAGGAAGCTAGGAAGAATGGAAAAGAGGAAAGGAGTTTTTGAAGTTGACGACAGCTGGTTGCTCTTTAGAGTTTGATGTTCTCTGTTTAAGGCAGAATCTACCTCCATAGCACCAGGATGGTGGTACTGAGAGCATATGGTTTATCATTCCAGTAGTAAAGAAGCAAGAGGCTGTGAGATGCAGTGCAGAACGGTAAAAACTATGTAAAAGACAGAATTGTTTAACAGTTGAGTCCTAAGAGAGTGGAAGTGACACATGTGAGTACTGGCCTTGACATCCCATGAGCTGTGTACCCTAACAGTACTCTTAATCCAGGATGGTATGAAGAATTTGCTGAGGCTCATCTGCCCCAGTGGCTACTGCTTCATGCTGATGTTCATCCATGTAGGAACTCGTAATAGTGCTGGGAATAATACTGAAGAGATGAGACACCATACATCTCAGGGAATGATAGTGAAAGACCTGGACTTGGGTGGTATTTATGTTAGATCTTCTGGGAGTGAGTAAAAGTCTGGGCAGAGCGCAGATCCTTCCTGAAAAAGAAGCCGCTGGTTAACAAATGGTGCCATTGGGAGGGTTTCAGACTTCATACCCTCATGTCTAACTTGTTTTGAGCAAGGAAAATTGCTACTGTTACATGGCAGTTACCACACATCATGAGTATTTTAGCAGTGGTTCATTGTCAATCTGGAAGAATATATCCAATTTTGGAATAAAGGGTGTGTCCTGGAATAAAAACCGTGCCAAGTTTTTTGTAATAATTGAAAGGCAAGGATATAATAATTTTATTAAAGTTGCAAATGACACAAGATGGACAACCTTTGAGTACATAGTAGGATAGAATCCAAGTTCAAAATTATCTCAGAAAGTCAGAGAATTGTAGAATTTTTCAAGTTGAAAGGGTTTTAAGGACTTTACTTGTCCAGTCTCTGGCTCATTGCAGACTATATCATTAGGTAAGATCACAGTCTTTCAAAAGCTCCACAGAGAAAACAGACACAGTTCTAAAATGACACACAGAGAATTCTTCTCTGTAAGTAAAAACTGAAATATGTCTGGCTAAACAAAAAGATTTGAGAGTTACTGTGGCTCACAAGCTGGACAAGAGTCAAGAATGTTATGCCTTTCTGAAAAAAAAAGTAAATAGAAGTGTTATCTCTAATTCAGCTGAAATATTTGCTGTATTTGGCACTAGTAAGGTGTCAGCTGGAGCACTAATGTCTGATTTTGTGCACAGCTCAGGAGGGATGTGGACCTACTGAATAATATATTGTGATTACAGCAAAGGTTTCTAATTAGCACAAGGGAGATTAGATCAGATGACAGGAAAAACCTCCTAACAGAAAGGTTAGTGAAGCACTGGAATGCATTGCCTGGGAAATGAAGTTTCCATCACTGGAGGCTATTGAAAAACAAGTTGAACGAGAGCTTGCCAGGAAATGACATAGAAGTATGGAGATAGAAAGGGATAAGATTCCCTGTTAAGGTCTCTTTCAGGCATCCTTCTATCTGTAATTTCTAAATTTGTCATCAGATTTGGTGAAGAATTAAACTCTGTGGCAATGTGTTGTTAAGATATATCACATGGAAACAACAACCAGGTTATTTCTTTCTGGTCTGGATCCAGTCATTGCTCATACGTGTCTGGTGCCTGATTTGCTTCAGTACTAATGATGAGATCCATTAGCCAAAATATTTCAGCTCACTTACTTCAGAAGATACAAAGTGCTCGTGTGAGCATCTCTGTAAGCAAATTTAAGTGGGGGTAATAAATTCTGCCAAAGATGCAGTAATGACCAGCTGGATGTGAGTAAATGGCAACCCTTTTTATGGGCATACCTGTTTGTGTAGCACACATCTGCACACACTCTTAATGATGGCTTGCAGACTTTATGTACACTTTAGCACACTGGTACAAAGCAATTTGGTATCCTGTAATGGAAAAAGTACTCATCCTTTTGCAATAGTGGGCCCTTTTTTCTTCACTAAAAATCCAACAGCTCTAAAGTATTATAACATTCACTGCCTAAGAACTAGAATTAGAAATGTAAAAAATTGCAGCACACCTCCTCAGATTTAGAAGACAAAGTAAAGCTTTTCTTTCTGGAATGTGGAATCTTGCGTTCTTTTTCTGGGTTATTTTCTTTTAAATCAGCTCTGAAGAAATGATGTTTCCCAGTGGCTGGCATGGCTCCTTGAGAGCTGGGAATTCAGGGTTCTCTTCTAGGAGCAGTGGTTGACTTAATCTGGGATTTGGGCCAAGTGACCTAATACCTTTTTGCTTTTTTCACAGCTTTTAAATCTTCAGTACCCTTTCTTCTTTCAGAGAAAGAATGATAGAAGTTGTCTGAGAAAGCAGATGTTTCTTGTGGTGTTTCTCTGCTCAAACACAGAAGCAAGCACTACTGCTTAGTAAAATCCTAATTTTAGTTAATGCCATATTCCAACCCCAGCCATACTGCCAGCCCAGTCTTCTAGATCATGACTAAAACAATTTTATTTGTGTAGAACCTTGTCCTCAACAAAATGAATATAAGTGAAATTAATCTTTGTTCCACTGATTTCAGCTTTTTCACCATCTAATTTCTGTGACCTCAAGCCAGGTTTGTACAGACTGAATTTGGAATACATTTAGGGAAGCAAAAGAAAACTGAAAAGAAAGAGAAAGAGAAAATCAGAGTAGGAGGCAGTGATATAAATAAATATAAATCTGGGCTAATAGATATCATTAATTACTATTTATATCACTAATTATTATTTTATTGTTATTATTATATTATTTTCATTTGTATGGGAATAATTAATAACACTTAATGGCTATTACTCTTAGCATATGTAACCAGACCTGGAAAACATATTGTCTGACAGTAGCAGTGAAAGGATTTTTACTTATATCTTTTTGAAAAGACTGCTAAAATGGCTTCTATAGTAATAAATAACTGAGTTTCCTGATTTTATTAATTTTTATAAAAATTAACTTCATTCCTCATTAAACATAAATAAGCAAAAAATTTACCTTAAACAAAACACACAGAATCAATTACATGGCATACTGCAGATGTTTAATACTTAGAAATGCAGCTTATTCAACTTTGAAGGGCTCAAATTCTTTTTTTCAGGAACAAAGGTGGAACATTATCATGCAGTGAATAAAACTGTCTTTCAACAAATAGCAACATAGGAAAAGCCAAAGAGCAAGCAAAAAAAAAAAAAACAACAAACAAACTCAACCAAAGCATTTCTCCTTTGTCTTTTGTCTTATTATGAGTACATATATGAATTAGAAGAAGCACACCTGACACCCAAGCCACTTATAGCCCAACTATAAATGAAAAAAACTAATTTTACAGGTACAATTAAAAATAATGCTAAAGTATAATAAGAGATTTTCAAAATAACAGTCACCAATGAGTGCATTCATTTAATATCATGAAAGTAAACATGTAACCAGTGTTCATACCTATAAAACTCATGTGAAAACTTCCCATTTAAATGAACAAGCAGAAATTCTTTGACCAGTGCCTTCTGCATCTTTTGGCATAAGGCCGGAAAAACTTAGTGGGTCATAAAGCCCTGCTCCCTGTTGTTCTAGGCAACTGAAACCTGTTTATAAATTCTGCAAGACTCATTATAAAATTGGCTAAGATTTCTCACCCTCCTGCTTCTGGTTGAAAGCTGTTCCTGGTATTAGAAATCTCCTAACTTGCAGTTTAAAAGTGTTCATTACTGCTTCACACCATTTTGCTACTGTGCCAACAGTATCTATTAACTTAATACCTCTTTTTTTTCTTTCTGGTGGTTTGCACCATGTTTGCTTACAGATATTTATGATATTTCATATATATTATCTCCACTGTTATTTTACAGATCTGTATAGGGGTTATTCTCCAAGTTTGTTCTAGTTTAAATTCACAGTCTTTGAACATGGACTGGATCCAGTATTTCAGAGGAGAATTTTCTAGCACCTTATATAATGACATCAACACGTCTCTATTTCTATCACTTTGCCTGAAGCACACTAGGATTATTTTTTGCCTGCTTAGAGTCACATGACACTATTTGACAGAATAAGGATATTCAGGTCTTTCTTGCCTTCTGCTATTTCAAGATGATGAAAACTTATTTTATAGAAAATTCTATTTAGAATGTAACTTTTGATGATAAAATTACATCCCCTACTTGTTCTTCTCTGGGCCTTCTGGGGTGACTAATAGAAATGACAGATGGATGGACATTAACAAAGAATATCTGGAGCTGGAAGGGACCCAAAAGGATCATCAAAGTCCAGCTCCTGGACTTCTGTTTTCAGTGATGGAAGTGCCTTAGATAACTGTGTTGGCCCATGTGACACAGATTTCCTCCTTGCTGTGTCATGAAGAACCACCCGCAGTACAGTGTGATTTTCATGGAGAGGTCCTGTTAGTCTCTTAATCATGTGCACAAATTATTTTTACAAAAAATTAATAAAATCAGGCACAGAATAGGACCTGGAGAAATTTTGTAACAAATCTCATTTAATCCCAAATTTTTAACCAATGCTTCTTTCTCTGTCTGTCCAGCTTTGTTCACATTCAATTCTTCTAACTGTTCTCCTATTGTACTTTTAAGTACTATGTGTACATATGATTTTCTCCCTCATTTTAGAAATAACCTGAAAATTGGGTTCTTTTTGTTGCTTGAGTGCAAGGGTAATTCTTTGAGATCTGTGGTGTGGGAGACATAGCAGCTAGTTTTAGTTACCTAGGATATAGACATTTATGTGTTATCTAGTCATCCTCACTCCCTTCATAGTTACTGGAGAAAAAAATTAGCACACTTAATGCGTTTAATTTCAGTATAAACTAGACCAGATGAGTCTTGCCTTTACATCCCTGTAATGACAAGCTCAAAAGAGAATGATTACCTCAGGTGTAGGTGTCTCCAGTTTATATTTTAAGCTAGCGGAGAAAATTCTTACTGTACACTTTTAGGATATCTCAGTTTTCTAAACAGGATGGTTTACTTAAATTTGTCTTCTGAAGAATCCCACAATTTCCTCCAGAGCAGCGCCTCAAAGATTGCTTTAGAATACTGGGAAACAGTTCTACTGGAGCCAATGTTTAAAAAAAAATCTTGGATAAATTCAATGTGATCATGGAGTACAAAATTATTTCCACAATTGACTCTATCCTTCATTTAAGGGTAAAATCAATTGCCTTTGCACACAACTCAGCTGACATATCTGCTCAACTGACCTTTTAGTAATATATAGGTTTATAAGTATATCAAATAAAAGGGTATTAGCTGGTGTCTCCTAATCAATGAAGATGAAGAGATTGGGCCTCATGCATAAATGAGTTCTGTAACTTTCCTGAAATTTACAAATTTACATTAACATAAAATGGGGGTAGCAGATCAGAATAGTTCTTTTATCAATAATAGCACATTATGTGATAACTATGAAATAATTAATCATCAGTTTGTACTACATGGTTACAAGTAAATGAGAGGAAGTTTGGGAATTATGAAGAACAATTGAAGACGTGTATACAAAACGCTGTAGTATTTCAAAGATTCTAAATAATTCTAAATTGAATTTTGCAAATATATCAAATTAGGCAAAGACTTTCCTATATATTGATTTCACACATTTTAGAACTTACACTGTCTGATATTCTGGAGATATATTTTTGTATGTTCTTGTAAGATGATGAGATAATATGGAAAACAGACTGAAAGAGATATACTGAGGACTGCACCTACACCTGTGAGTATGGAGCATGGGAATAAGACCTTTTCCATTATGCTTTGTAGGAATTAATTGTAGCTGATCCATTTTTCAACCATTATTGAAATGTCTGACACTGTATTCATGAGAGCTCCATCTGTTCTAGATTTCTGTGTTCCAGGAAAATTATCTTTTCCACTTCCGGTAACATACTTCAGCTTTGTAAGCTAAGCATAACCTATCCTTTTCTGCTGAAGCAAGGAAATAATATTAAAATTAAAATTAAAATTAAAATTAAAATTAAAATTAAAATTAAAATTAAAATTAAAATTAAAAAATTAAAATTAAAATTAAAATTAAATAAAAATAAAAATAAAAATAAAAATAAAAATAAAAGGAAAATCATCTTTCCTTGAATTGCCAGATGTATTACCAGAATTACCTTGAATTACCTTGAATTCTTACCAGAAGTAAAACAGGTGAAGTTCTTAAAGTGTTTTTTGCATGGAATGTTTCTCAAGGCAGAAATATTTTACTCATTTGACATAGTGCATCTGTTATGCAACACAGGATTAATATTCCAAATTCTGCCTGATTTTTTTGTTAAAAAGGAACTGCTTTTTGGAACAGTAAAGCTACTGCTGTGGTTTTTTACCACAATGTAGAAAAAATGCCATGTGCATTGATTGAATGAGTGTTATCCATTCCCAGCCACAGATCAGAGAAGTGGTATCTTTTAGGGGCTTTGGAAGTTTGCATCTGAGACCTAGCTTTTCACTGAACCAGGAAAGAGAAACTAAGAAACAGTTAAAAAAATCTCAGTTTCCAGCCCTTGCTTGCAAGTTTACAGAGTTATAGGAAACAAATAAAACCTCTTCTCCAAACAGATTTTTAAATGCAAATTTTAAATTGTAAATTACCTTATGATTTGGAAATCAGTGTCATTCCAGCAGGTGGGAAGAATTTTGGCATCACTGGAATGCTGAAGATGAAACTTTCCAGACATGCTCCTGTCAGGTAGATTAATATCTGACCTGAAACCTTCACAGTGCTCCTTTTGCTTCCTGCAGACCCTGTGGTAGCAGTGATTATGCTGAGATAGCTTAACCTGAGATGTCAGGGGCTGATCTGTTGATGTGAAAAATCTCTGGAAAGAGAAAGCAACCCCCTTTTCAAAGCAGCTCATATATCTTGCCTGGAAAACAGTTTTATGAAGGGAAAAATAAATAATTTATCTTGAAAATAGATCTTGATATCTATCTCAGAGTTAGCACAGAAAACTTAGATGTTGTCAGAGAAGTAACAATCTCTGGGATGCTATAGTGTTTACTGCTTCACAGGAGTTTGCTCAGGAGGCATACCAGAAACATAAAATTTGTTCAAACTTGATAGAAATTTTATCTTATAAAGGGAAAAGAACAATAGCCACTATGTACCCTGTACATGTTCATAGAATGTTCATAGAAGAAGCAGGAGGAGAACAATTATACTATATTTGTTATTTTTAGTTCTGTCTCTTATGCCTTTACCACATTCTCAAGGGGTATTTAATTTTTCAGAAGGCCAAAATTCAACACCGTATTGGGATATCCCTTATATTTCATTTCGCTTACTGGCATGTATAGTTCCAAGATCTATAAATAGTGCCACATTAAGAGACTCATATGGTTGTACTTACCAAAGATACTTCTGGACAGCCTCCTAGGACTGAGGAAATCACATCTTTACATCTTATAAAGGATTCTGTATAATCACAGTGAGCAAACAATGAATGTAGGACTTAATTAATGTAATAATCATCCATGCTCTTCCTGCAGTATACTACTGCCGTATATTTGAGATAGTGGAATGGTCTTTTTCTCCAGGAAAATGTATTTGACATTGTCTTTCAAAAATGAAATCTAAATTCTCCTTTAACAAATATGTTATATTGAAGTAAATTAAGTTTGTCAGCAGTGTCAATCTTGGAATGAATTTTCTTTTCATTTTTTTTTTCAGTTTTTTATTTAGGATATTAAACAAAACAGGGAGCAGCAATGCAGAACAGGACATGTCAATAACTAAAAGCTAGGGGAAGCAAAATATTTAAATCATACCTACAACCTTCTCAATAATGTTTTAGTACAGGATACATCAAATAAAATGAAGAGTTATTATCATGATATAAAATATTGTTTGATATCCCTGTAAAATTAAAGTTATTTTCAGCTCCGTCCCTAGTTAGCAAAAGTACATGTGATATCTGTTACCCTACAATTATATTCCTTGCTGGACAAAGGCTTTTAAATATGGAAGCTGCAATGCAGTTAATCTGTTACATGTGGCTGGGAGAACAAAACTGCTCAGAGGATTATCAAAACACGCACTAGATTTAAATTCACAGTGAACTCCTGGCATAAGGTAGCTGTTTGTCACCTTTCATGAATAGCAGGTTGATAAAAACTACATTAAAGGAAACAGGTATGTAAAAAATATCTGAGGCCTTATAAAATATTTCAATAGCCTAAGCAATCACCCTCCAAATTCTGTAGTAAAATTTTGCTAATTATTCACTTAAATATGTGTCTGGAGCATATCCATCTTAAGATTCATATTTCAAAAGAAAAACTAATTAAATTTTTAAGATAAAGTATAATAAAAAAATAACATAGGCAAGGAAAGATGAAACCCCTGGATTTAAAGTTGTACATTGGCCAAAAATGATACTAGAAATTTCCATAACAGTTTATTTTTGCAAAGAAAATTATTTTCAGACTTTGTTTATTGATTTCCACAGACAAAAGGTGTCAAAAAACTCAGATAGAAAGATACCAGATTGGTGTCTGGGGAGGGGGAAGTATCAGAGCCTTCTGAATTGCTGCCCAAAAAAATTGCTAAAAGATGTCAAATTGGTCCCAAAACCAAAAACACAGGTTTTCAGCTGCTGCTGCACAAGTTTTACATGTGCCATATTGGCCATGAAACAAAACATGGTTTCTCAGCTGTTGCTCCAATTCTTCATACTGAGCACATACAAATGAAGTGTAAATAATATTTTTAGTTTTCAGAATCAGCAGAGTTGAATCTGTGCAAATGATGAAAAAGGCCCTTCGGTCTGAAAGTGCAAAGAAAGTGGGAATGTTGAGAGGAGGAGCCTTATGGATGCTTATGTTGCATTGTAGACTGTATATGGGAACAATTATTTAAAAACTTTGATCAGTGGATGCTTCTGCTGTACTTAGGAACTCAGACATGAGTTGATGAAACCAGAGAGTTCAGAAAGAGTCAGAAGAGGAGAGTGAAGGCACTCAAACAGAAAAATGCTCCAGATTGAAATGAGTTGTGAAACTGTAAGAATGAGGAAGACAAGGAGGATGAGTTCTGGTTCCTGCCAGTGTCAATCCAGACCTTTTCTCCTGGACATATTCAGAGGAGATGCAAATTTAGAAGAAAACATAAGTAAAACATAAAAAGAGACACTGGACTTCAGAGTATTGCCTGAGTCTCTGGGAAGAGCCACTTTTCCTTGTGTAATCTCAGCCTGTGTTTTCATGGACACTTGTGTGGTCCTAATGGAATGTACTTTCCAAAAGACCAGGTCTGTCATCCCCTTCTCTATCTCAGAAGTGTTCTTACCTTCTTCCCAGCCCCAGGAATCATAACCCTCTGTCCATCTTTGTATTGGCCCAGATACTTTTTGAACTCTTACATAAACAGTTGTATTTCATGGTCCAATAGAAAATTATACATATTCTTCTGGTTTTTTTCTTTGTTTTTTTGTTGTTGTTGTTGTTGGTTTTTTTTTGTGTGTGTGTGTTTGTTTGTTTTGTTTGTTTGGTTTTTTGGTGGTTTTTTTGGGGGGGAGTTGTTTTGGTTGGTTTGTTTGTTTGTTTGTTTGGGGTTTTGTTTTGTTTTGGGTTTTTTGTTTGGTTTTTTTTGGTTTTTATAGGTTGGCGACTTCTCTCAGCTGAGAATTGGAACCAAATGGGAACATGTGGTCAGGACCTGGTAGAAAAGGAAAAAGGAAGACAAAAGCCTGAATTCCTTATTTCACAGAACAAGCTGTTGCATCAGTGTTGCAATTCTTGAAGCTGCAGCCTAAAAGGGTGATTTCAAGTTAATCCTTACTTTTCCAGAGAGAGCAAACACTGACAGTAGGTCCATACTCTGGCTTGGAGTCTACTTCATGTACTTATCACCTAGAGGATGAGCTATGATAACTTGCCTTTCCAGTGATTAGAGATATCTTTGAGCTATTAACTTGTGCCTAGTTTACTTATGTGCTTACTTTACTTTGGACTGATCTCCAAAAGCATCAAATGCAAATTTTAATAATAAAGCATTTTGTAGAAAAAAAAAAATCATTATGAATATACTATGCTATATATGTTAACCTGTATGCTATTCAAGGGCATTAATATATAAATTGTTCTTGCAGGATGTTGATATTGACAGCTGTTAACAAAAAGCATAATAAAAATATATTTTGATTACCATGGTTCAAAGGAAATTAATTGTATTTGTCAAAAGATTTAACATGTTTTCTTAGACAATAATAAAACCTTTCATGCGTGTACATTATGGATAGGGGCAGTCCAAAGTTTGACTACTTCCAACTGTATAATGTAATATTATCCTTCCTGACAAACCTTGCCTAAATATTCTGGCCTTCCAAAAATCTAGTCTAAATATTCTTGGTGGGGAAGCACAGTAAAAATTATGCTTTATATTACCTTGGTTCTTCTTTGGCTTGACACATGTGAACTTGGGCACTACATGGTGAACTTTCCTCTGCTTTTTAGTTTGGTTATTTGTTTTAAGGAAAAGAAGATGGAGACCTTCCAGGTAACTAGCAATCTTCGAAATACCTTTGGTGGGCAAGGAAAGACTGGAATGAAAGACATCTCATGACATTAGGAGGAATTTTAATTTATTAGTCTGCTGTGTTTGAGACTCAATGTGTTCTTCCCAACCTCCATTTTAAATCCAGCATAAAGTAAAGGAATAAGAGCTAAGGCCCTGGGGAATAGTAAGCTGTAGAGCAGAGATTAATTGGTGTCAAGTAGGGACTAGAAAAAGGATCAGCTGATGCTGGAAGAATTAGGCTGCAGGAAACATTTTATAGTTGTCTTTCTCACTGAAAGCATGGTATTGTTGTTCAACAGTCTAGTGCCTTTCCTTCTGTCAGCCTCAGTGAAGCTTTTAGCTGGGGAAGAAAGTGGATAATTAGCATTCCACTTGGACGCCTGCAGACCAGCAGTCTAGAATATTAAATAGCTTTGCAAAACAGGAATGGTCTGAACTGATTCATATATCTTTATCTAAGGTCTTTGAAATGCAGGTTTATATATATTCTAAAAAAGAAAAAAAGGCTTTGCTCATAACTTCACATCTGCTTTTGACGTTTGAAACTAATCCCCTTGATATTTGACAACAAATTCTAAACTGGAGGTGTGGAGGAAGGAGATGAAGAAAGTGCTCCTGCACATGTTATAACAAGTATGCCATGTCGCACACAGGATCTCTGAACACGGTGCTGAAGGTATGGAAATACAGGATATTAGTAATTGTGGTGGTTTAACCCTAGTAGATAGATCAACTCCACACAGACACTCAGTCATTCTTCCCCTGGTGGGATGGAGGAGAGAGTCTGAAGGGTAAAAGTGAGAAAACTCATGGGTAGAGATAATGACAGTTATAGGTAGAGCACAAAGAGCACACTGAAGCAGAGAAAAACAAGGAGTTCATTTGCCACTTTCCACAGGCGGGCAGGTGTTCAGCCGTCCCCAGGAAAGCAGAGAACCTCCATGTTTAACAGTGACTTGGGAAGATAAATATTATCCTTCTGAAACTGCCCCACTTCCCCCTTCGTCCTCCAGCTCTACATGCTGAGCTTGACACCACATGTTATGGAATACCCATTGAATCTGTTGGGGTCATTGTCCTGGCTGTGTCTCTTCCCAACTCCTTGTTGGGAGGCTCCTTCCAGCCTCCTCACTGGTGGGGCAGGGTGAGGAGCAGAAAATGCCTTGATGCTGTGTGAGCCCTGCTCGGCAATAATTAAACACTCCTGCGTTATCAACACATGTTTCATGACAAATCCAAAATAAAACCCCACACCAGCTCCTATGAAGAAACTTAACTCTGAGAAAAAAAACAGCACAGCAATGCAGAGGACCAAACTTGTGTTTACAATAGCACATCCCATTGTCTGATTCTGTTTTATCAATGGCCACAATGCTCCCTTTAGAAGCTTCATCATTCTAGTTAAAGACTCTTTTCCTAGCTATTTTTCCTGCCTTATCCTGAGGTATAGGCATTTTTAAAATTAATTCTTTGGCATCCTGGTATCTCTTACATCAAAGCCATTATTTCTACACCAAGCAGTGAATTCTACTGGCCACATAGGAATGTGCAGCCTTTCTTGAAAGCAAAAAGGTCAGGAAATCAGGCAAGTGGCTGCTCAGAGTGCTTGGTTTGAGGTGCTTATCAGAATAATGTTGTGGAAACTGTTAACAGAGACTTCTTCACACCTGTTCTACAGAAATGCATCGTAAGTAGGGAATAGAATAAAAAAGATGTGGAAACTAGAATGATTTGGTTTCTTTCTCAAGGTGTGTGCAAGTGTGGAAAGTGTGATGGCAATCTGGACAGTTCTTTGGAGGCAGGTGAACACTGATGAGCAGCACACCAGCTCTCACTGTGGCTCTCCTCTCTGACCATCCAGACTGTGGAGGGATCAGTTGCAGCAGGATCAGATAAGTGGTCAAGTCCTCTGTGGCAGAGCGGCTTCATACAGATATTACTTGGATCTGCAAAGTATACCCAGCCTTCTCTCCTGTGAAGCACAGAAAATGGTGATCTTCATTGCCTTCCTTTCTGTGGCCTTATACAGCTGTAATTTTCTCTCCTGGTCGTGATTTTCTCCATATCTTGAAGCCTGTGCAGATACCTCTCATCCACCACCCCTCAACAGCCTCCCTCGGGCTCCTTCCACCTTGTCCAAGGCTCCTTCCATCTTGCTCACAAGACCCTACTCTGGCCACCAGCCCCTGGCTCAGCAATGACACAGCAGGGCTGGTCTCCAGCTTTTCAATGCCAGCCCTGCTTGCTCACATGTCCTTTGGGCCTGGTCCACCACAAGCCCATGTCCTAGTCTGTCTCCAAGCGTGGGTGGAGGTGTCCAGTGCCCAGAGGTGGAGCTGAGCAGGGGAGGTGATGAAACACAAAAGAAGCATATCCTCCTGGGAGCCATATCCAGGCATGGGAGACACAAGAAGACTGGAAACAGCCAGCACAAATTTACAAGTTATGCCTGACCAGTTTAATTGTCTTCTCTAAAGAGACAGATGGCTCTGTAGGTGAGGTGAGACCAACAGGGATTTTCCTTGGCTAGGAGGGCAAGATACAATCAGGGTGTTTAGACTTGTGAGTACACAGAAAACTACCTAGATGGCCAACCTCAAATGCTTTTGTTCAGTGCTATGAAGCTCCAGTGGCATTCAGTTTCCTCAGGGGTCAATATTGAGACCAGACAGTACATTTTACTATTCTCCCTGGTGACCTGGGGGATGGAATGGGGTGCACCCTGAACCAGATGGGCAGTGTGGGAGGAACAGCTGATATTCTGTGAAGTAGAGCTGCAGTTCAGAGGGACCTCAGAAACTGGAGAAATGGGATGATATGAACCTCATAAAGTTCAACCAAGGTAGCTGCAAAATCCTGCATCTGAGATAGAGTAGTCCTGAGCAACAGTGCAGGCTGGAACCAGCTGACTGGGAAATTACTTTGAAGGAAAGGGCCTGAGAGAGCGCTTCACCCTATTCAATATTCATGAAAGGGTTTCTGGGGTGCTGTGGCAAGTATTTGCCATTAAAGTAGACAAAAACTGCAGCTCTTTTCAGTGTGGGTGTTTATGTCTAAGCCAGTCAACCTATACTCCCTGTATAGGGAAAAAAAAAAGAAAAAAAAGTCTTTTTAAAATGTGATTCAGTTGAACCATTAGGGATATCTAATTGAAGAGGAGCTAAACTGTGTTGTAGGAAGTGCCCATGTCTCTTCACTCAAAAGGAGTCAAGACAATTGTAGGCACCTGGGACACACAAATGGATATTTGATCAAGTGTCTCATGACAGAAAACAACTTCTCTGTGCATATGATACTGGCATGGCTGGGGTTTGAATGGTCTGAGCTGCAGCCCTGTAGCACTTGTGAGATGGCTGGTAACTGCATTCTCCATCCCATTAGGAACCACAGCATTCCCAATCCAACCTTGCTGCCTCTGCTCTCAGACTCACTGAGCTTACCAGATAAAAATATTTCTCTATAGTCTCTGGAGTTTAGAACTTATCACAAATATCCTGCACCTGTTTTTTAAGACAAACTTCAAAATTCTCCTACTTTCTTCATCTCTTAGAGGAGGACAGATGCTAATGCCAGAAGGAAAGGGTGGAGTGCTTTCATTGTTTGGAAATTGTCACAATTTTTAGATGAGCAGAAAGGAATCACATATTATAATAATTTTTTCTACAAAAATACTCTCCCTGGTGTCTACCATCATGGACCTGCCTTTTCCAGTCTTCTTGTGTGTGTGTATATATATATATATATATATATATCTAAATATTAATAATTTATAAAAAGAGAAGCTAGAAGCTAGGTGGTCTGTCTTATTCCAGGTTTTCAAACTGACTTTATGCTGTCTAGATAAGTAGAGAATGTATATTCACCTTTCCTTTTTCCTGCTCTAGCATCCATGTTTGAATAGGAACATCCTGACTTTTTTTCCTAAGTGAAGTATGAAAACACTACACAGATCTTTTTGAAGGAGGCTAGAAACAGGTTTTTTATCATTCAGAGCTCCCGAAAGGACCATTTGAGCATAGTCTTCCTGTTCAGAGAGGAAATAGCTGTGTCTGTGACTCAAATGGACTCTGATTTCCAATCATTTTCCAGTGGTAAACTATGATTCAGTTTCCATTTATAAAGTGAAATGAGTGCCTAAATAATCAACAGTAAAAAGCCAGAAGTAGGAAATGAACCATCCTTCAAAACAATTCCGCTCTGTTTAGTTTGAACTTCATTCCATTGTTAAAGGATTTCCTTATGTGCAAGGTGTTAGAGATTGGCCAGCTGAGGCCATTCTAGGCACAAGTATTTCATTTTATGCTGTGTGTAAATATGAGATAACTATCTGTATAACTTTAAAATCATCTGCTAGAGATACCAGCTCTTCCAGTGCTTTAAAGGAGAACTGGTTACAGGGAAGAGGAAAGCCATTACTAAGGAAGATAAATAGAGCATCTTTGAAATTGCTCTAATTTTCAGCAAGTGCAAAAGCAGACTGGCTTATTCAGCTTTGTTTAGCTGAGGGCAAACTGGGAACTTATTGCTTACTCTATGATATAACCTGAGCAAATATTATTATCTACTGATTGTCAGCTACAAACATAGATAAGAACTTAGCAGAGTGCTATGAATGCTGGAAGCTCTTTCTCTGAAGGATACTCAGCATTTCAGATGGTTCAGGTAGAACAGAAGCACATCCTTTGGGGTTAGACAGCCAGTCACATTTGGGGGCGAGGGAGGTTGCAAGAAAAAGTATACTTAAACACATTTCCTAAAAGCTGGTTCATCATGTTCCCAAGGAGTCACCTTGCTACCTCTTCTCAGCAATCTATATGTACAGAAGATAGTTGTTGACTACTGAGCAAAATGGATCATAGAAAACTTGTCACTGTACCCAGGAGGGTCGCTTCCCTGTGACCCCACTCTCCCACTCAGTCTTATTTATGCTTCAACACAAATTAGAGGTGAGTGCAAGGCAAAAGCTATGATCTGGAAACCTCCAAATTTAGATTCTGAGCTGGAGCACAAATTCAAATTTATGAGCTAGCTCATATTTCTTTTAAAATTATACAATGACTTCTATCTACTCCCTGGTTGCTGAAGTGCCCTTTATGTCAAGAGTTTCCAAATTAATATTTATGATTTAGAAAATAATGGATTTGCCCCCCCCAAAAAAATTAATATTGATTTTTTTTGCATAGGGTCTTTTCTACTTTTGCTTTTGTTTTTGTTGGGTTTTAATTTTATATATATATTTTTAAATTAATATTGCATTTTTCCTCTCTTCTTTTTGTTTTCTGAGTAATATGTGTTGCTTGTTTCATCATTACAGCCCATTCACACCTGATGTGTATAAATAATTCTTTTAAATAAAAGTTTCAACTCTTTTACTTTCTTTTGAATTTAACAGCTGAGGTTTTAAGGAAAATAACAAATATTCTGACAGTTTTGGAAGTCTAAATTGGACATAGAGTTTTGACATCCAGCCCCATTTTTCTGCATTTGTTCCACAAACTTATTTGTAAAGCCAATATTATTTTACATAGAAACCTGGAGGAAAGACAAGCTGAGTGTTTTATAAGGCAGGCCATAAATAAAATATGAATATGTAGGAAGAATCCTTTCCAGTCACACTGAAAATTAACTTCTAGGACATCCCATCTTTTTAAAGATCTATCTTATATTTGTCTTACTGAAAGAATATTAGCTAATTATGATATATTCAGGAGCATTAGCAGAAAAAGTCTGTCTTTCACAGACGTGAATGAACTATGCTGTGTTAAATGAATTTTTGTCCAGGTGCACAGAACATTTCAGACAATTTCTGAACTTCTTCCCAATCTAGTTGGCTACGGATTCAGCGTTAATGATTCACACAGTAAATAGTGATGTTCAGAGTGTTCATTAAGTTCCATTGTCTGTTGCTCCTCTAGACAGTTATTTACCTTCATTTACAATAAGCAATTTTCCATCAAGAAGAGTGCTCTTAATTTGATTGGCTGTGTCAGGCTACTCTTCTGTGATATTTCTTTTTTGGCAACAGTTTTTCCAGCTTGTTCTTTAACTGTCATTTGCCTTCTCCTGTATTTTAAATCTATCATGCTTCATGACAGACAGACTTGTAATTTGGACTCTAATCATTTCTGATTCTCATGTTTTGACAGACACAGACTTGTCTTTCTGCACCTCCTTCCACACTTTCTCTCTTTATTCTGAATTTGCGTGTGGCACACAATACTCTCTGTTTAACCCTTTCCTTTTCCATCTTCCACTCTACACAACACATATATTATAAGTAGATATGCTTTAAATTGTGGATGTATTAGAGAGACTTCCAGAAATTACTCTGTTGAACTAAAAATTATGGTGTTTGAAACTATGTACAGATGTATTTATTTCATGCTCTAAGTTTCCGCCTGATGTCGTCGGTTGGACACAAGGTTTTCGGGGTGAAGGAAGAGACGAGATGGGCTCTATGATCAGAAGGCTTGATTTATTATGTTATGATATATACATCTATTATACTATACTAAAAAGAAAAAGAAAGGGAGAGTTTCTAGAAGCTGCTAACTACTTAAGAATAGAAAGTAAAGAATGAATAACAAACTTTGCTCTCTCGGACACAGTCCGAGAGAGCTCAGTTCCGGATTGGCTATTACTTCTAAACACTCAATCTGGGCCAATCCAGAACTGACTTGCTGCATTCCACAGAAGCAGATAACTTATTGTTTATGTCTGGTTGCTGTACTTCTCAGCTTCAGCAAGAAAATCTTAAGAGAGGATTTTTCATAAAAGAAATGTCTGTGACAGCCTGACTCAGTTTGGAAGTGCTCTAAGAAAAGGTTATTTAGTTAACTAAAGCCCCTTTTCAATGTTTTTTTTTCTCCTTTACTTTGATTATTTTAATATTAAATTAAATTTCTGAGAAAATCTTTTCTGCCATTGTGAATACTCTCAAGATTAAAATGTCCTTACCTCGAGAATAGAAGGATTCAAGTAAGAACGCAGTTGTTTAGTTCCACCTGCAAATAGCAAGACCACACTTAGCTGCACTGGTGCTATAGGGCTGGTTGCTGGTGAAGTGAAGCTCCCTTCCCATGGAGAAACCACGTGAGGACTGTGGTTCCTGCTTCCAGGAAAACTCCCATGCTGTAACATCTGTTGTGCTGCCTTCAAAAGGTGAGAAGATGCTTCTTCTTGAATTCAAAGGCACTGTGTTCTGCTCAAAGTCATAATTGTGTGACATAATGGTGACTTTGTAGAAATCATCCCTCTGGCAACTTGTCCCTGGAATGGTGCCTGCCTATTACATCTATCCAAGGCAGAGGTGAAGGTTTCCTGAGCATCCTGTCCTCCTCCTTCTTATCAGGACAGTCCACAAAAAGTGATTTCTAAAATGAGATACATATAGTTGACTTGTGTCTTCAGTATTTTCTGCACTTTTTTGTTTTTCAATATATATTTTAAATATGTACATGTATGAACAGATACACACAGACATTCAACTGCCCTGAGACAGGATACTGGGAACAATGTTGCTAAACATCTTCATTATGGAGCTGGACAATGGGACAGAGTTTATCCTTTGTAGATGATATAAAACGTGGAGGAATGCTTGATATAGCCAAAAGGGTAGGCTGCCATCAGGCACCGTTGTCAGGCTTGAGAAACCTGCTGACAGGAAACTCAGAGAATTCAACAAATGCAAATAACTCCGTGCACTGTGTTAGACTAGCGTCTGTCTAGCTGGAAAGCAGGTTTGCAAAGAAGGACCTTGAAGTTCTGGTGGACAAGAAGATGAGTGTGAGCCAATTATGTGCTCTTGCTGCACTCTGGACTGCCAACAGCACTGTGAACTGAATGAGGAGAGCAAGTCAAGGCAGATCATTTTTCCCTCTGCTCCACTCTGGCGAGACACATCCAGGCTCTTGCAATTGTGGGCCCTTGATGACAAGACAAACGTGGACTTATTGGAGAACAACAAAGATGCTGAAGGGATGAAGCCTCTGTCATATGAGGAGACAGTGCTGGGACTGTTCAGCCTGGAGAACACAATGCTCAGGGGGATTTTATCAATATGTATAAAATGCCTGATGGGAAGGTACAAAGAATGGAGACAGACTTCAAGGCTATTGAAATATACAAAATCCTATTTAAACTCTTTTTCTTGTAAGTGGTCAGATACTGCAACAGATTGCTCAGCAAGGTAGTGCAGTCTCCATCTGGGATATTAAAGAAACAATCACACACAGCCCTGGGTACCTTGCAGGAGATAGCTGGCTTTGAGCATGGACACTGGACAAGGCAACCTCCAGAAGTCCCTTCTGACCTCAGCTATTCTCACTTGTACTTCTATCTCACTTTACCACATCTATGTCAAAGACTGATTTTACAAACACAAGCTTTTGCATCCTCAGGGTTTGACATTGGAGTTACAGAAGCCTTTCTTGGTTTCTCATCTGTACAAGTGAACTTGTACAGATAAGATTATGTTCTCTTGCCCCTGAAAACCTGAAAGAAAATATTCTGGAGAGACACTAAGTTGTAGAGACTGACTGAAATTGTTCCCTTTTGTCTCAAGGATCATAATTTTGCTCTATAATTTTGAAGCTGAGTTTAGAAATCAGCACTGCAGAGTACTTGGTGTGAAAGGAAGACAAGGCGGAGCACAAATAATATTGGAGTGAAACACTTTTCAGGAGGAAAGTGAACAGGAAGAAATAATTTCATTATCTCTTCATGAGGCACATCAACAAAACTGAAAAGCACATCAGAACTACAGTGGCCTGTTTGGCATGGAATTTCAAGGAAAAGGAGATGACAGCAGAAGATACAGCAGGGAATGTGCAATTTGCCAAAAGATTTTGAAGATGGAAAAAAAGGAAAAATACTGAGATGTCACTGCTTTCATGGGAAACAAATTCTTATCCTTAATTGCCTTCAGGGTCTGTAGATGGTATTGTCCTTTTCAAGGTTATCTTTCTATATTGTTCATTGTTAGCAGCAAGCCAACAATCTGTTAGAAAGAAGAGTAGCATTTTTTCCTTTCTATTTCAGTAAATGCTTTTATGACTGTATAAACCAAATATTGCACACCTGTCTCTGATGACAATGCATGTTTGCATACCCAGAGCCATCTTGGGTACCCAACCATTTTGCAGATAAAATCTAAAGCAGTATAAGAATATTTAGTAGATTCTCAGTATTGTGGTGGAACTGTTAGACACAGGAGTAATGCCCAACACCCAGGTTTAGATGGACATTTTGTCTGCCTCCTGGCTCTGAAGAATTCAAAACAATTCTGTTCAAGGCGACAAATGGAGTGTTTCGCCCTAAGCCATTAAACCCCAGGTGATGACATATACAAATGACACTAGAGGATCTCCAACATTTTTGTTTCTGTGAACAAGGTTTTCTTTGGGAAAAATAAGCTTTTTCTTTTTTCAATTTCCCTTTTTTATTATCTGTTAGAAATTTAGGGATAGACAGGGAGTTGGGAACAAGACTCAGGAGTACTGTATTTACCTATTTTTAATTTCCAGGTTATCTGTGAAAAGATCTGCAGGTTATCAGCAAGGCAGGTTATTTAGATGGGAGAGTATAACGAGAGGAAGCTTGCTGTCCCATTCCTTTTCTTTCTCCAGCTAGTTTGTTTTTTACAGGAACTTCAGAAGATCTAGATGGGGATTGTGAGCAGTGAGTTTCTTTTTTTCTTAGTAGCTCATGGATCTGCAGAGCAGAAGTTGAAAAATTGCTCAACCTCTGAACTCTGTGTTTCTGCACTGTCTCTGCCCTGATTTTGGTTATTTTGTCTGTGGGCATGGGGGTTTCTTGTTTCCAAGGCAGAATATGAGATGGAAGCAGGTTGCTTGGGTGTCAGCTCAGCTATAAGGGGCATAAAAAATATGGTGACCATGTTTAACCATGCACAATTCTGATGGAAATAGAGCAGGTAATTTCTCAGGCTATTCTTTTGCTTGGTAGGATACTGGGTTTATGTGAAAGTTTTGTATGTGTATGTACATCACAAACATTAGATACGAGTGCTTTGAGCCTAATTGTCCCTGACAGTCTAACATAATGCCTCCAGAATAACTCCAACAATTAAATTGCTGTCTGTGGAAAGTCGGGCAAATATCTGTTTCCTTGATACCAGCCCAAACTACAGGAATTCAAAGGACATAATCCTCACAATGCTGCCTCCAGTTATGATAGTATTCCTAAAGCTTGGGGTATATAGCATTGGCTGAAGGAAGATTTAGGTAAAGTCTCCCTAAGGCAAGTGCGACGCTGCACAAATGCCTCAGTTGAAGAAGTAGCAGCTCTGCATATTTTTTTCAGTTCTATAAAAAGCTAGATTAACAATAAATTATTTTCTGCTTTCATCCAGCTCATGTTACATTAAATAATGCAAGTTCTTCGTTTTTGTTCTTCCTTGTTTTGTGATTTGGTTTAAATTAAATGCAATTTTAGATAAAGACTTTGTGTTCTCTTTCTACCTGTAAGGAAATGTAACAATAGATGCCATAACATTACTATAATTAAATAATGAGCAATTGGAAAAGTATGGGACAATAAGAAGAATAGTTCCTGGCATTTTCTTGAGGAAAAACAGCACTTTATCTTGGCCTTTCGGAGCTTCATATTCTTTTTTAACTACTTCTTTTTCTTTCTTAGTTTTTCTTTTTTTTTTTCTTTTTCCTCAGTGCAACACTCTGAGACCAGCTGCCAAGCAGACCCGATATATAAAATCTATTCTGGGGAATGTGCTCTTGTAGTTATTCGCTTTACTGGTCATTCTTTTTTTAGTGTTTTGCATTCTGTATTTTAAACAACATCTGCCTTACTCAAGAACATAATTCGGAAACCATGTAACAACCTTTGTAGCAGTTGGCCACATTCCCAGTTTGAGTTCCTCAAAAGCCTTGGCTATGGGCCGCAGATGAAAGGAAAGCAAAAGAAACAAGATGGTTTGAAAAGTGGTCAGCCCTCAGCTGTGGCAGTGTAACAAAGGCACTTACTCCTCCAGATCTGTTCCCTGTCTGTATTCCTTTAATACTTGGTGGCTTATGTGACTAACCAATTTTTTTATTCCATGATACTCCTGTGAGCTTGATGGAGCTGATTCTAGAATTAGATTATATTTTAGGTTTTTAAAGATTTATTTTCAAAGTGGTGATTGGTAGCACCATGGAAAGCCCTTTGAAACAGCTGGACTGATATCCACAGTTTAGCTGGCACACTTGACCTCCTTGACATCTTTTGGAAAAGAGCTTGGAGGTGTTGGTCAGCAGCAGCTGAAGATGAGCCAGAAGTGCCCAGGTGGCCAAGAAGGCCAATGGTGTCCTGGCTTGTATCAGTGATAATGTGGCCAGCAGGACAAGTACAGTGATTTTTCCCCCTGTACTTGGTTAATTTGCTACCAATTAGCCCAAAATAGGTTAGGACTGTGCTAAGTGGTTTAGAGGTTCATGTATTATGTGTGAATTGTGCCTCAGCGTTGCTTAGTTCAGCTGAGATAAACATGTGGATACATGCTGATCTTTAGACACACAATCTCCAAATGGGACACATATTTGAAATTAAACATATGGTTAAGTCTTTAACTACTTCAGCATCTGAGTACTTAGTTTGAGACTATGGTATTGGGTACCTCTTCTTTCCATCTGGTTTAAAGGTTTTATTGATGATGTAAAGGGAAATATGGAAGAAATGAAACACAACCTTTCATCAAAATTTTTCTGCAAAAATATCTTAAAAGGACCTAGACAACAATGCAAATGTGTACTCTGAACAACTGATACAAAAGAATACCCTGTCTACACATTTCGTTTGCTATTGAATAATGCTGTACTTACACTGCATTTTTTCTCCATTTCCCTTCAACCCTTCCTGTTGTATTAAGTAATATTCTTGGCACTAACAGCTCAGATAAAGGATGTTGTTTCTGATGTGTAATTGGAGTAGTGTAACTCATCATTTAGCACTTCATTTCCATTTCCATTCACACTTCATGGTGTATTATCAGCTACAACAGAATATGTCTGTAAACCAAATTTAGGTAATGCTGTGTAACAAAGGCTTTCTGTTTATTTCAATTGTAGATTTTTACCATATAGATTCCTCCTTTCAATGTATTTAACCAAATTCCAAAGAGACTTCCAGATACGTGAAATATTTGACAATTTTAATGTGGGTACTTTGTTTCCTGCGTAATTTATTGGCTGATGTTCTCAGAGTACTTTACAGATGCTAATTGATTTGATTTCAGATACAGGTAAGTCAGAGAGAAATTCTCTAGTTCTAAAGTGACACAGAGAATGAGAAACTGCAAATAGTGCTGAGCCCAGTCCCAGGTGTTTAGGCATTGCTGATTCATCAATGCACAGCTTAAAGTCTCAAAATCCTTAAAAGACAGTCAGTCAGCATTGTAGGTATCTCTGAGTGACTCCTTAGAGTTATCCTTTTCTGTCAGTTAGCCTTTGTAGGGGTTTCCCCTGAGAAAGTATGATGTTGGGTTCCCTAATGACTGAAAAGCCTTTCTTTTTCAGACTAAAAAGGGGAGTTGTTTTTTTTTTAAAGACAGAAAAAGACATATTGTTTTCTTTCAGTGTTCATCGGAGTTTTTGCAGCTGTAAATGTTTCCCCTACTCGTTCTCCCAGTTTTCAAAAAGGGCGAAAAAGATGACCCTGGAAACTACAGTTCTGTCAATCTTAGTTTTCTCCCTGGTAAAATTACAGTAGAGATTATACTGGAAAGTATAGAAAAACACCTGAAAGACAATGCAGTCTTTGGTCACAGCCAGCATGGCTTTGTGAGAGGAAAGTCCTGCTTATCAAACCTGATTTCCCTTTATGACAAGGTAGCCCATCCAGATGATCAAGGGAAGCAATCTTCTTGGATTTCATCAAGTCTTTCAAGAGTCTCCCACAGGATTCTTCTGGACAAAATGTCCAGCCCACAGCTGCGTAAACACATCATGGGACAGGTGAGAAACTGGCTCATGGGTCAGGCACAAAGGATTTCAGTGCATGGCGTGACATCAGACTGGTCACCTATCAATAGCTGGGTTCATACTTGGCCCTGTGCTCTTCAACATCTTCATAAATGACTTGGATGCAGGGCCAGGAGGGACACTAAGCAAGTTCACAGATGGTACAAAACTGGGAGGAGCTGTTGATTCTGTCGGACACAGGGATGCCCTGCAGAGAAGAGACCTTGACAAATAAGAGAATTGGGCAGTCACCAACCACATGAAGGTCAACAAAGGAAAATACCAGACACTGCACCTGGGGTGGGGCAACCCTGGATCTACAGACAGACTGGGGAGTGAGGGGCTGGAGCGCAGCATTGCATAAAGGCACTTGTGGGTCCTGGTTGATACAAAGTTGAACGTGAGCCAGCAGTGCCCTGGCAGCCAGGAGGGCCATCCCTGTCCTGAGGGCATCAGGGACAGCATGGCCAGCTGGGCAAGGGAGGGGATTGTCCTGCTCTGCTCTGCACTGGGGCAGCCTCACCTCCAGTGCTGGGGGCATCTCTGGGTGCCACAATGTAAGAAGGGCACGAAACTATTGCAGAGTGTCCAAAGGAGGGAACAAAGATGGTGAAGGGCCTTGAGGGGAAGCCATGTGAGGAGTGACTGAGGTCACTTGCTCTGTCCAGCCTGGAGGAGACTGAGGGCAGAGCTCACTGCAGTTACAGCTTCCTGGTGAGGGGAAGAGAAGGGGCAGACACTGATCTCTGCTCTGTGGTGACAGTGACAGGACCTGAGGGAACGGCCTGACGCTGTGTCAGGGGAGGTTTAGGTTGGATATTAGAAGATGGTTCTTCACTCCTTCAGAGTGTGATTGGGCACTGGCACAATTCCCCAGGGAAGTGGTCACAGCACCAGCCTGACAGAGCTCAAGGAGCATTTGCACAGTGCTCTAAGAACATGGTGTGATTTTTGGGCACACCTGCACAGGGCCAGGAGTTGGACTTGATGATCAGAGTGGGAGGCTTCCAACTCAGAATGTTCTGTGATACTTTTAACAAGAGGGATTCCTGACACAGGTAATCAAAAAATTGACCAGGACACTCTACTTCTCATAAGGGTTTTTTTAACTTGTTTTTTTTTTTTGTTTGTTTTTTTTTTGCTGGTCATGGTTGATTGGTTTGTTTTGTTTTGTTTGTTTCATTTCAATTTTTTTTAAAATACATATTCTTAAAATTTCTACTCTTTTTTTAACCATGTCTATAAATGTAAACATAAAAGCAGAAAAAAATATTATTTCTCATATGATGAGAAATTATGACATTTAGATACAGAAAAGAAAGACAAATAATTTCAACTTAACTGCAATAAATTTATTTATTCAGTGTTTTAAAAATCACATTTTTTATAGTTTGTGTTTAAATAGTTCACAGCCCCATTTTCATTTTGTCACATTCCCTTTTCAAAAAGGATTGATTTGCTCCATTTCAGGATATGAATTTTTAAAACATTAATAAAGTTTATAAAACAATAAATTATGTTTGTAGACAGAAAAAGAGTTTATATATTTTCATGAAAAATATTATTCCATTCATCCAACCTTGTTTAATTTTCTGTAGATGAAAGACTGCTAATGACTTCTTGTTGACAATAGGTATAAAGTGCCAAATGAAGCAACAGTGCACTTGCTCACATGAGACTGAGAACAAAACTATTTAATATCTAGTAAAACTTTGTCTTTTGGTATTGTGAACATCTTATTTAAATTTTAAAAACCGTTGTGATGCAGTTTTTCTTTATATTATTTTTTAAGTCATGCTTGATAAATAGTGTTAACATATTTTAAAACCGACAGTTCATCAGAGTGTTTATGCTTGAATTCTTAAATTCTTAGGGAATAAAGCTGAAACCCAAAATAACAGGAGAGTGCAGTCTATAGATTACTTGATTAGAAAGAAAATATATGGAAACAGCATTTTGTAGCCATTATAAATAATAATTTCATCCTGTACTGAGATAAAGGATTGTGTGGAATTCATACCAGAAACACAATATATGCCAATTTCAACTGTCCTTTGCAGAAACCATGAATTTATTTGTAAATTCTGAAAATCATCTTGCTGCAGGACATTCAGGAATTCAAGCAGTCAGCCTCATCTTTTTTTCGTGGTGACTTACATTAGCTTGTTGTAGACTAGTGATGAAACAAAAAAGCCTGTACATTTGACTTATCTCCAGGGTTAAATTTTTGGAATACTTTCCAAATTTGACTGGAGACTAGAGCATATATAGGGATGATTATGTGTAAGAATGATTTAGCACAAAAACTTTAGCTGGCAGCTTTCCCTTTTACTCAAATTTCTTCCAAATAGAGAATCCTGTTGTCTACTTGAAGTTAGCTTAGCTATTTGTATGGCTTATATTTGTAGACCTATAGATCTGTAAATTGATAAATTATATTAGGATATTTATACTAGTATTTCTCACAGCAAAATAATTCAGCCTGATTTAAATAATGGATAATCAAAATTGGAGATAACATTTTTCTCTAGGATAGTAAGGAATGTATAATATGTGCTCTAAAACAACAGAAAGATGTAAACAAACAAAGGAAGATCAAAGAGGAAAAGTATAAACAAGTGTGCAGATGAAAGTGTTATTTCAGTTGCAAAGCTCTTACAAGTGGAATATAGCTGCTTGGCACGGAGTAACCAGAATGGTATTTGCCAGTTCCCCAAATGTAACTGAGGAGTAAATACTGAAGAGATTGCTAGACACCAGGAATTCCCAAAGAGAATAACACTTCCAGTGGACATGGAAAAAGGCAAATCTTGGATCAGTTTTGAAAAAGGCTAATCTAGTAGCAAAGATTAATTTTCTGTAAAATTATGAGATAACTTTGCAATGCTGTATCTTAAGATAGATTCTTTCACAGTAATTCAAGTATATGATGCCATCTCTGCCTCTCATCACATGACAGAAATATCACTTTATTTAGCAAGATTTAATAAATTGAAGAAAATTTGAATCATATGTCTCACATTGTCGGTCATATGTTGTGGCGTGCAGACAATATCTGGGCCCAACATACTAAAATGAATGTACCCTATCTTTGTGTGACCAGATTTCTGGCTATGATCTGATATGAAAAACCTACATTTTGTAATGAAATAAAAATAGTTCCATGACGGGGAAAAAGATTCACCATGAATCAAGGGATGGTGAATCTTTGGCTGTATGAATTGTTGGAAGCATGCTGTGGACCTCTCAGGTATGTGAAGAACAATCTGGCTTCGGTTAACTGATATCCATACTTGAAAATAAATTTGAAGTACTCTTACCCGACAAGTTAACATAATAGATCATGTTTATCCTCATTTGAATGATTCTGGGGGGTGGGGGGGAAAGCAGTTTTCATTTTTTGTTTATTTTCTAAAAGGTACAGAACTATTTGACCAGTTTTACTACGGAACATTTGATTAGCTATATACATATTCAGTCCTAGATTTTACACAGCAGATGTAAACTACACTGTGAACTACAAAAAGTTGTTTCAAATTAGTGTATCCATTTAAATTTAAAGGCTGTAGCTTTCAACATTTATCTGTTGTAATAGATGGAGAACAGATGAAATTTACCATATACATGAAAGTAACCAGGTTTCAGGAAGGTTGATTTTTCCCTGTTAATTTACCTATTAGTTATTCCATCAATATTGAGTGATTAATTAGACAGTGCATTTGTTTTTCTATTACAGTGCCTTAGAGTGGTCACTAAAAACTTTCAAATGCTCTAATGACTGCATGTGCCAGAATGTCATTCCAGCAATTGGCAATACATCAGCTATTTTTCATAGTGAATACAGAGGAATATAAATAAATACTGATGATTAAATGCACACAATTCAAAGCCTGAACCATGTGTTATTAGAAAACAAAAACTCTTCTGGAGTTCTTCAACACGGATCTTAGGCTAATATTTTGGGCTAATCTGAGCTGTCAAAATTATAGAAATGTCATTATTGAACAGGAACTTAACATTTTTTGCACATAAAAGCTGAAACACGAAAACTTTTAAGATCTTCTTTGATCACTTCTATCTCTAGCACTTCCTTAGCAGCCAGTGGCTTGGACTCAGAATTAGCGGCTCTGAGTAGCTGGAAATCAGCTATCAGAAATTCATAACCTAGATTTGAAGTGTAAAAACTTTAAAAATATGACATTACCAAGAAAATATTCGCTCTCACTGACAAAATTACTACACAATTCTGTTTATTAACAAGCTACTTAGATCACAGTTTCTGCTTAACAGAATCTGTGACACTTCTAAAGATGAAGTCCTTGTTATTGCCAGTTACAAGAATATATCCAGCATGTACTAAGTAGCTTAACATGCCCAAATTAATGCACATTAACTGTAATTGTTGCATTGAATTTTAATGACTGTATTCAAGGCTGTGTTCCTCCCACAGCTATGATTGCTGGCCAAAAGTTAAGAGCAGAGATTCCACTTCCTCTCATGTCAGAAGCTATAATAAAAGGAAATGGAACAACATCAATCTACTTTTCCTGACAGAGATTGTTAAGCATCTGGTAAATGCAGCAACATAATCTTGCTTCAGTTTCAAGATTATAATCTTGTTGGAGAAATTAATTGTTAGGAAGAGCAATTTTACCTCTAGGCTGATAACTCAAACACAGCCAAGGTCAACAGAGTCACAGCCAAATAAGAGCACTTCTCTGGCCAAGGCCTTAGCAGATACAGCTTTTGTAGAGAAAGCTGTCTGTGGAAAATTACTTACACTTTCCACCTCCAGACCTTACACCATTGGAAAAGGCAGTGGAGTGACCAAGAACATGGAGAGCCCTTCTCTTAGTGGGGGATCTCTAATGTCTCTGATGGCTTTGTGAGATCCAATGATCCATGAGGAATTATACTTCTGCTGCTTATGACATACCTCCTTACCTTCTCATCTAGTACATTTTGTCGATAAAACATTCGCAGGAGAATTTCAGATCTCAAGGGAATTTTAGATGTTTTAGTTAAATTATTAGTGCAGACTGCACATTTCTCTGAAATGCAGAGGAAAGGAACTGCACTTACAGATTTTTTTCACTTAGTGGCATCAATGGAAAAGTCATTCCTACAATCTCTGCCTCAGCATTTTTGCAAAAACATTTCAACATCTGCCTTCAAGCCCTTCCTTCATCTCTGCGGCAGCAGTCTTGACTGCGAAAAAGCTACTGATGACCTGTAATGGCTCTACACAGCTCACTGTGATCAGATCTCACTGGAATGCCTTTATTTTCTTCTCAGTTATGCATTGTAGTGTTCATTAACTTATTCCAAGACTGTAAAGGCTCCACTTGTACACATGTAGGGTAAGCAGAATGACATAATCTACATGGCAGGTAAACAATAATGGCACCACCATGGCACAGTTCAGATTCAGCTTGAAGTTATTCAGCATGGACTCTGTGCTCCCATTTCTCTTTGTAATAAAAATAAATCCCTTCAAGTAACCAAAAGTCATCATAACATTGTTAATCCTTACTTGCTAAAAGACAATCAAGCCATATCTCCTTTTTCCTCCACAAAAAGGTAGCATGTCCAAATGTTTAAAGCCTATAATGCCTTGATAATTTCTTTCTGGTACTTGCATTCTAGTATTTGAATTTTTAGGATTCCTTTTCACTGACTCTTATTTATAACCGAACAGAACCAGAACATAGTATTTTTGTTTCATAAATAATGAAAAATTATGTTCCCTAATATTAATTTTGCTTTGCGAACAGGAACAATAAGTAACCCATACATTATTTCAAGGCTGAGGTTAGAATACTGAGGATACAGAGTACTGCTATCACTTTATTATTCACAGTTTGTATTTTTTTACCATAAACAGTATATCTCTGATCTCCCAGCTTTATAGCTCCATCCATAATCTCAGAATAATATTTTCCAGACACACAGAGCAACCATATACAACATGGTTATCATCAATTTTATTTTAGATTAAGGAAAACTGAACCAAAACAAACAAAATAAATATGTATTTTTTAAAAATGCTACAAATAGTATCTCTCCTCTCTGTGATGGAAGTAAGTAAAAGTGCAAAAACACAGAAGAGCAAGGTAACATTGACAAAGGCAATTCTTCACACTCATTGTATTCCAAGATATTTGTTTCTATATTATTTACTCTTACTCTTGTGAAGGCTTTAACATTTATTTCATATATTGTGTGCCATCTCACACTGTTTTTTAAAGTTGGATAGCATTATAGCTGATTTCAAACTTTGTTTTTAATCCACCCTTGAGAAGTAAAACACAGCCCTTCAGAAACCATTTTAGGATAGCTGTCCCTGTTGTAGAGATGATATGGAAGTAAAGAAAATTAACTTCAAAAATTGAGTGCTATATATAGGATTCATTTTTGTGCTTGCTCTTCTGTTGGCAATTGTGGTCATAATAGGCTAAAGAACTCCAGCAGCTTATATTTTTTTCCTTCCTAAGCCTTTGGAGCACTATCTATTTGTAGGTATCATATATTACCTCTGCGTGGGGCCTGCAGATGAAATCTATTCCAGGAGTAGTCCTTGTTGGGAGATTTCCAGAAAGCCATCTGTTCCCAATGGAGCATCTTGTCTGCCTTCCCTAGCAATTAGCAAGCAGCAGATGAAGATGCAAGGCATAAAAAGGGAGAAGGACATGAAAGAATAGAAAATTATGTCAGAAAATCTTGTTTGTATGAAGCAAAGTGATAACAAACTGTTAAAAACAGAGAGGCTGTAACTACCTGAAGCAAAGGATTTTTCTTTTATTATAAACTCTTTGTAATAAAACACAGGTCCTGTAACACACTCACACCTCACCAGTCATCACTGCTTAGTTAAGTTCCTCACTGCCATTAGTTCTGATGAATCAAAATAAAAAAGAGGGACATGCATATGGAGAAAACAATGGCTGTCACACACTCATGAGAGAAAGACATTTGGATTTACCTCCAGAAAAATATGTTTTATTTTAGTTTAGTCCTTTTGATTCTCTGATTCTGGTACAATTATGTTTTATCTGAAAAATGAAGATATTGATTATAATACTAACATACATATGATTCCAATCAGTAGCCTGTGATAGATCACGGTGTATTAAAGTCTTAAACCATAACTTAAGATGTAAAATTACCTTTCTTTTGGTGAATATATAAAAACACAAAGGGAGAAACTGTCAAGCTATATTTCTCTCTAAAAGATGTGGATGTGGTCTAATCCTAATCACTTGTGTTCCTTCTACACTTTGCAGAAAGAAATCAACTTCTCCAGAAAGCTTCAACCTTGTGATGTTTGATGTTTTTCTTTAGGTGAAGAAAAGATTTCTAGAAGTGCCTGAACCTGAGTGAGCCAATACAACAACCTGAGACTACACTACTTGCATTTAGCAGTTCTCATTAAATAAGCTGAATATTTTGCCAACCAGTTTATAACCTAATTTTAACATTTAATTTTATTGATTTTTTTTTTTACCTTTCTGAAAATTAGATACAAAATGTAAAGAAAAGTCTTAACAACAAAAATATGACATTTTAGCTTCATGCATAATCTTATCTCGGGCCTTTGATGATAGAGACAGAAATGATTCTGAGAAAGCATAACATGTAATTTCTTAGGAAGGGCAGAAATAAATTTAAAAGCAGTGGATTGGTGTTCTATCAGAATGAAGTAGTATAGCTAAAGAACAACTCACAAATACTCAATCTGGATCAAAATTGCTTTCATTGCTCTATATTAGCTTCTCTGGAGGTAATATTAAGAACCTTCTATAGATCCCAGGATCAAAACTGGACATGGATTTAGAAATAACTTGAACTTGTTACAGTGATGAATACTACTGGAAATTGTGTCATTGTGGGAAATTTTCCCAGCTATAAAATCAGTTATAAATGAACAATTTCTCAACAATTCAACTAACTAAAAAAATTGGTAACTAATATTGGTAGAATTCAGTTATGTCTGGATGTAATAGTAGATAGGTTTACATCTTACTGATTTCATGACTGTATAGGGATTAAATTTCTTTTTGAATCTCCTTTTCTAAATTAAGGATGTTGTAGAAGACTTAAAGAAAATAACTTGACTAAAGCGACATCAGCACCATTCCAATTAAATTACATTGAAGAATAAACCAAAAAATATATCAAGGTTCCTATATGAAAAGACAAATAGGAGAAATTAAGAGATCTAGAGTGAAGTCAACACGTGCAGAAATTAGAAACTGAAATGTGAAGGTGACTGAAATTTCTTTCAGTATGATTTACCTAAACTTCAGAAATTTTTAAGGATGGGAGTAATTCTAAATAAGATTCAAAACCAATGGGACAGTCTCCGTTTATAACTGAAATGAAAAACCACATAGGAATAATAAAACTCATTTAGGCACAATAACACTCATTTAGGAATAGTAGGACTCTATAAGGAGTGGAAAAATCATGAAAGATACATCTTGGAGAATAGGAAATTTAAGAATAAAGTCCAAAACTCTTGCCAGAACTCTAAGTCAGCTTGTCATTGCAAAGGAAGTTAAACCAAATAACGCAAAGCTTCTCAGCCTTATTAGCAGAAAAAAGAAAGAAACAAACTTTCTAGGAAGCAGGGAAAGAAATGGTGTTCAAATGAAAACACAGATTTTTTTTTTCACAGTTTTTAGACTAAGATGGTTGCTTGACATAAAGGTATGGTAATGCAGATGTCCAGGCTACATGGATTGTCTTGCTTGTAGGAGGGTGGCTACTCCCAGTGTTGATAAAGATGCTGTAAATACCCTTGCATAAGGCCCTGATATGATTTCATCCAGAAAGCACTGATCTCATACTTGGTAGGTAGAAAGAGCAGAGGACAATGACTGAGAAATCAGAAAACTTAATTTACAGAAGACACTAAAGACCTTGGATTTATTTTAAAAATAAGGGAAGACTGAGAGCTTCAAAAGGACACTGGGAATCCCAAGTTTTTTTCTGTCTTTACTTAGCATTAGCACTAACTGTTTTCCTTCTTTCTGACTCCCTTCAACCCAAGATTCTTGTATACATGCTTATTCAGAGGGGGTTTAAAAGGATGAGAGGATGGATGTGTGTTTGTGCCCAGGACATGGCATCATCCAGTGGTTGCTGCACGACCCAGGAGCACAGGCTCTGTCCCTCCCAAGGCCACAGGACAGCCCATACTCACTTTCTCTTCAGCCTGGGTGAGTAATTGTCACCTAGTCTATGTGGAAGGTTCCATCCATGTGGCAGGGGCACACCCAGCTGGGACACGCCCTTCTGGCCCTGCTAATGTGGCCAAAGTGGAGCATCCAATGAACTTGCCTGGTAAGTCAGAATAATTCTTTAGCATTAGGTAGCAAGTTAAAACTGACTTATGTTTGAGACTTGTGTTTTAAACATAGTGATAAGAATGCTGGATCTCACTCCTATATAACCAGAAAGCTTCACAAAGATTTTTGTGGAGGGAAGTCAATGAACATATCAAGACCCTGACAGAGAATTCTTAAAATTCCTAAAAGATTTTGCCATTGACCACACTGAAGAATCTTTAAAAAAATTAAGCTGTCATGGGATCAGAGGAAAGGTATTCTTGCACAATTAAGTGATTAATAATTAGGAAACAAAAATGGAGGGAGAATATCAAGTAAGTCTCTTTGCATCCCTGCTAGGATATGAACTGTTCAACATCTTCATAAATTACCTGAAAACTATGTGAAATAATGAAGTGACAAATATTCCTTATAAAACACAATTATTCCTGACAATGAAGAATTGAAGAATGATCTCATGATGCTAAGTGACTGAACAATAAAAAAGCATATGAAATTAATTGCCAGTAAAGTCAAAGCAAGGCACATGGTGGCTCTCCCCTGACATTTAGTTATGTGTGCAGAATCTAAGGTAGCAAGAAAGAGATCTTAATTAGTGCATGTCCATGGTTCCCTGAAATCTGCTTAGTAGCATGTGACACTGACAAAAATGTTAGGATTATTAGGAAAATACTAAGAACAAGAAAGAAATTGAACAAATCTCTATTACATGCTGATGGGGATTACAATAATTTATTTTGGATCCAATGTGTAGTTAACAGTGATCCCATCTGGAAGACAACAAAGTGGGTTGAACTTTGGCATCTATTGGAAAGAAGATTGATCTGCTTGGAAAATAAATGCTTGGTAATGGAGTATATCCTGCTGTCTGTCTGTAAACGGGCTCTATCTACTATCTACAGGTTAGTGAGCATTTGATTGGCTTCTATGAAATAGGAAAAGATATGTAAGAGGGTTCTAGGGAATTACTGTCCACTGCAATTTTAAAAAGAAGAATAGAGGTGACCAGGACCTTTAAAACAAACAAAAGAAGTAGTTTTCCTTACAGTACCTAATTACTTTGTGGAATTCATTGCTACAGGATGTTGTGGAAGCTAAAATTATCACTGGATTCACAAAGCACTAAATGGATTCATAGCAAAGGGGCTATTAATCACAGTGGACTGTATGTTGCTTCCAATTCAAACTTAAAATGCTGGTTGCCAGAAACAGAAATATTTGAGAAGCAGGATCAGTCTATACTTGCCCCATATATTGTGTCTCTACATCCCCTCTCTCTGGGCATCTTTTGTTCATCTCATCAAAAAGAAGATATTTTTATATATTTTTCCTTGGACCAGTGTGAATATTTCCTGGATTTTATGTTTTAGTAGATTAAACTGTGAAGAAAGAAGACTTTCAAAGTCAAGGTTTAGCTAATTCTACAAAAACGGAGCAGCATTGAGCAGCAAGCACAAAGTATAGTTAGGCAGAATAAGAGCAGAAAACTGATGAATGAACAGAAGAATAAAATTCTGGGATGTTTTCAGGATGGAATAGTGAGAGAGAATTTCTAAATTTGGTTCAAAATGAAGAAATAAAGGATTTATTAATAGACTATAGCAACAAGTTTTCCTATGATGGTGGTGATTCACAGCAAGGTTTCTTGTAGTCCTGTGTCCTAAACAGAAACCTGAACCTTTTGAGACAGCCCATCACTAATTGAAATACAGAGCTGCGTGCACGAAGCTGAGCTCACTTGCTCAAAGCTCCACCTTGAAGTTGTATTAACATTTAATGGTTAAAAGAAAGCTAATAAAACTGGAGGGAAGCTGAGATGGTAAAGTCATAACTATTTTTATGATGCATTATTACCACAAAACAGAGGAAGGATATTTATGATACCTAAAGGCTTCTCTCACCCTTTGCATGTGTTTTTGGACTATCAAAACCAATTTGCACTATGGAGAATAATTTTGTTCTTGGCCATGTCTTTACAATAATAAAGTGATACTAGTACCACTGAGAGCAAATTTGTCCCATCTTGTGTTTCACTGTCACATGTATTAAATTTTTATGGGTAAATATGTGTAGTAAACTCCTAGCTTAGAAGACTAAAGACTAAAGCTTTTAAGCCTGACGTATGTGTGAAGTCAGTATGACTTCCCTTTCATAATCAATGCCTTATAAGAAAACCAAGTTAAGTTATTCTAAGTGATCAGAAAAAGTAAGAAAACATCCTGGAAACTCTTTCCCAGTTTCTGCTGCAATGGTTACGGAGTTCATGGCAAAATGTCAGTGCTGCAGGAGAAGCAGATTGCAGTGCCCTGACACATTTTCAGCTGAGTTTGCAGTGGGTCAGGATGTTCAGCTGAATGAGAAAAGAGCAGGAGTGATTCAATGTGATGGTATGATATTTTTTCCTGGTGTGTTTTTCGTATACACATAAACGCACAGCCTGGAGGAGGCAGAGGAGCTGTGAAGCAGATATGGTATCTGAGCCATTGCATTTCAGCCAGAGGAGCACATGCTCTATGAGTCACTGCACGGCACTGGTGGGATAGATGTTGTGGCCTGGATAGGTGAGCGATGTCAAAATGTTACAGGCTGACATCACTGCTCTCTATGTGTATGCCACAGACATATCATCTTGCCTTACTTTATAAAAGTTATTGACTAAGGGGTTCTTGAAATTTTAAACTGTTTCCAGTTAAACCCATTATTCTGGTCATGGTGTAATTTTTTAAACTACTCTTTGGTGACAAATTCCATTTAAAAAAACTCAAAACAACAGCAAACAAAACACCAAAAACCTCCAAACTCCAAAATTTACATCCTATTTAGTTATCTGTAATATCTGACCTTATCATAATGGTATGTGTCTCTAGGTGTAGTGTAGAGTAACAGTAATTGCAAGGAAACAATGCCTTAGTATGAAGCACAAGCATAAGCCTACTTTATATATCTTAAATGACTTCAGAAACCCTCCTCATAACATTGAAGAAAAGAGTTTCACAATGGTTTCTCATATTCAATTATGAATTATTAAAAAGAATTTCTTGGGAAACTGCCATTTTTACATTCCTGTGGTAATTTTAGCAATGACTTAAAAGGAACTATAGGAATAAGAAAAACAAAAAACCACCCACCTTTTTTCAGCTGTCGAAAAAACAGATCTTATAATAGTTAATAACACTGTTTCCTCATTTCATCTCTTCCTCACCTGCTTTCTTCCTTTCTTCCCCTTCACTTGTTTCTCTGCCTGTCCATTTCCTTCCTCTGTTTCCCTCAAAACATCCTATTTCCTGCTTCTCTGCTGCATGAAAGTGTTCCCCCGTCACATGGCTCCCCATGCTGAGACCCCTTTTCTCTAGAAACATCCTGCCTGCTTGCCTCATCACTGGCACCCACTGACTGGGCATTTCCCTCAGCAGCTGTGCAGGAGGTTTCAGTGTAGCTGCTGTGCCTTTTTCACCAGAGTGACTTCATATCTTCCCCTTTCTCTGTTGTAGAGTTGTACTTCCCCACTGCCAAATTCATTGTGGGAAACATAGCTTACTTCTTGTCTAAGAAATCAAGTGTGCTGTGCTATTTGCATCATTTGACATAATTATATACAATATCTATATTGCTGTTAGTCCAGCTTAAAGTGTTCCACTTCTGTTTCAAGATGTTTCAAGCAATCAAGACCAGGAGTCAATTCATGTTGGAAAAGCACAGCATTAATAAAATCTCATTTCAGCTGTAGCACTGATTCATGCATGATGATATTTTTCTGTGGTTACTTTTTCATTATAACCAATGGCAAATCCATCCAATTATTGCTTCCTAAAAAGCCATATTCTTCAGTTTAATCAGAAGTATATTGTCCATGTGAACATAGTACTACCAAACACAGGACAGCTCACTGCTGTCTGCCTAAATAGGCTGACCTCTTGTGTCTTACTTTCCTGGCCTTCATTTTTGACAACCTTGAAGGTGAGAAGTCATTTTCTTTTGGCCCTGAGAAGTGGAAGCCAATCTTAGATAAAATAGCAAGTTTTGTATATTTTAAACATTTTTGTCCTTATCATGAATAGCAACTCCATTTTGAGGAAATTTGATAAAGACTAAAAAATCCATTTTTCCAGTTTAAGCAGTCAATTAAAAAAAATCTTTAAAATTATAACATAAAACCACAGCATGTCAGGTTGTTTCACAAGAATGTCAAAATCATTACTTCTGCATTGAAGTTAATCATGGCTAATATTCTACACATAACTGTGTGTTTTTCAGTTTTAATTTTTTAACCACAGCTATTTCTTTATACACTGTTTATCTGTTTCACCTTGAATTCGGAACCCCTTGAATGCATTTACACAAGTTGTTCCTCTCTCATTTAAGTTTCCTAACCTAAAGCCAGAAGACAGAGAAAAGATTAGAAACAAGAAACCAGCACAACAGCAAAGTAATAGGGGACTCTCAAGCAGCCTACAGCCTAACCTTGTATCACTTCACCCTTTTACTCTTTTACACCCAAATACATCTGGTCACAAGTGACTCCAGCAGCTCAAATTTTCATGAACCTTTCACAGGGAATGTGTCTGACTTGTTCTCCAATATGCCTTCAATGCTGAAACTTGCTTCTGCCACTGTTGTTATCTTCCAGTTCTCTGAAAGCAATAGATGCCACCTAAAATGAAGTTTAACAGTGTCAGAGGATTTCATATTTCAGAATTTCAGATTCTGAACCATGAGAAGATACAAGTGGATTCATATAGTCATAAGTTAAAGGGAAAATGCATTACTACAAAATTCAGCCCAAATACCTGACAGATTGAGATGCCTATTGCTAGCTATTGTCTATGCAACAAGTGTCAATCTGCTCAAATTAGGTAGGCGAAGCCCAGCTCCTGGTCATGGTTCATAAGTGATATTTTTGGAAACCTATGCCATGCATGTCATACTTGGTAAATATACTTTGTGGGGAAGATATCTGTCATGGTTTGACCAACACTATATTTTTGCAAATTTTTTACTGATATATTTCTAATGGTTTTGTTGTTCTCTTTGGTGGACAGTGCTGACAGATCAAATGTGATTCCTGGTGGCAATTTTTGTTGAGAGTTTTTTGCAGATTGAGGAGTTTTTGTTAGATAATGGTCATATTCAGCTGATGCACAATCCAGCCTGCTTGTACTAATGGACAATGGTCACGTACACAAGCAATGAATAATGGACATATTCAGAAATGGGGTCGGTATATCCTTGAAAGAGATACAAGAGGAGGAATCACCAGAACTCAGCAAGTTTGTCAGCAAGCTTGGGAAAGTAAGAAAAAAGTGAGTCATGGGTGGGCCAGATGACCACAGCAAACGCGTGAAAATTTAGGTGATCCAATCAGCATTCTAATTTAGACACGCGAACAGCTAGGATTAGCCAATCATGTATTAGCTAGAGATGCATGGACAGTAGAGATTTATTATAAATATAGTCTTTTTAGGGATAATAAATTTGGCTTCACTGGATCACGTTGGTCATGATGTGATGTCCCTGAACCTCCGCGCTCTGCAAATTTTCCCTTTCTTTAGTGGATTACCAAGTAACAGACCTCAGCAACAATTACAGACTCATGTGGTCTTCTACCACCAATTGAATATGAAATTTGGGCTAAAATCTAGTAGGTTGGCACACTGACTTGATCCTGCCTAAGGTTACTGCTCTGCTAATTGTCAGAAGATTTTTTTCAGTTATGACAGTTGAGTCTCTTAAGTAAAATTAGGTTTATATATTTCTTGTTTCAGATATTGAATTATTATGGCTAAAATTAAATTAATACCTACTACACAGTTATGTCATCAGGCAGTACTATGAGTGAGAGCCTTCCCTCTCTGATTTTTAGTTTTTACAATAGTTACATCAAAAGTAATTTTGTCTGTGCATGTTGGTGGGAAGAGGGAAGAATGTCACAGGTATGTTAGGGTACTTCATTGGCACTGAAGTTCTTATTTCCACATTTGGCCTACAGGTGGAATAGCTAGACATATCTATATTAAAAAATCCATACTCAGGTTTATAGAATTTTTAGAATCAGAAAAAAACCCATATGATTGTGCATTTAGAACCAGAGAAGATTGTCACAGTAATCTTCTCTGAGCTTTTGTATTAGACAAAGCAAAAATCTCAATTCAATCATTTCTTCATCAAGCCCATGTCTTCTGTTTGAGGTGTAGCATAGCTTCCACAGAAACATTAAAACATTGTTCAGCCACTGCGTGGGACACAATAAAATTGTAAGTGTATTGACAGTACTTAAACGAGTATTCATCAAATCATCCATAGCATTTGAGGGAATTATGAGATTGGTAAATTGGATACACATCTCTGGAGGTCCAGAGTGTAATCTCATAACAAACCATCTGCTCTGAGTATGACAAACAGCAGTGTAACACATTGCCAGTATTTACGGGTTATTATTATTATTATTATTATTATTATTATTATTATTATTATTTATTATTATAGATCTGTTTCTATTGTGCTTCCAGTGGATAGCAGCTGATCATGCTTACTGCCTTGGGGGAAGGAATGCCAAAAAGAAACAAATGAATCTAACCAGCTGTGGGACTATTTTGAAAAGCTAAGGAGTTCAGCTGGTTGCTCTCTATTCCCTTTAAAGGTGGTAAAGCAGTATCTCAAAGCTATCCATACAACTTTCATTAAAAAAGGGGTTTTGGTTTGCTTTTTAAATGCTTGAGGGAACTTCAGGAGCACAGTATCACACAGAAAGCTCGTGCACGTGTATGGTGCACATGAACACTGCTCCGTGTCTGCTGTCTGCAATCCAAGGCCCCTCTGCCTGTCGCTTCTCTTGCTGAAGGAAATCACAGCGTCAGAGCTGTGCCCCAGTGTCACAGGGCAAGGCCCAGTGCCAGAGCTGTGCCCCAGTGTCACAGTGCAAGGCCCAGTGCCTAAGCTGGGCCCCAATGTCACAAGACAAGGCCCAGTGCCAGAGCTGTGCCCCAGTGTCACAGGGCAAGGCCCAGTGCCAGAGCTGGGCCCCAGTGTCACAGCGCAAGGCCCAGGCCCAGAGACAGGGCAAGGCCCAGTGCCAGAGCTGGGCCCCAGTGTCACAGGGCAAGGCCCAGTGCCAGAGCTGTGCCCCAGTGTCACAGGGCAAGGCCCAGTGCCAGAGCTGGGCCCCAGTGTCACAGGGCAAGGCCCAGTGCCAGAGCTGGGCCCCAGTGTCACAGGGCAAGGCCCAGTGCCAGAGCTGGGCCCCAGTGTCACAGGGCAAGGCCCAGTGCCAGAGCTGTGCCCCAGTGTCACAGGCAAGGCCCAGTGCCAGAGCTGGGCCCCAGTGACACAGGGCAAGGCCCGTGGCTGCCACATGCACACCCCGCCATGGGTGCAGCATCATCGCTCCAAGGCTGCCTTGTGCTCCACGGATGTGAATGCAGCACCAGGAGTCCAAGGCCTCCTTCTGCCAAAACTCGTACACTGCAGTTCGAAGGCAGTTACAAGGCCCTCACTACTGCCAAGGAGATTTAAATAAGGATGAGTGAAGAAACTTAGGAAGGGTGTGATTTTGAGTATCTTGCTCAAACATGCTGTAAAACCAGTTCTTCAAAAAAAGTAGAAATGCCATAAAAAATGTTTTGCTGTATAAGACTTGGCAGCTTTTCCTCAGCTCCCCCAGCAGCCTTTTTTTCCCCCCTTTTTTCCTCTGGCAATGAGCCTTAAAAAGATCTCAGAGATGTTTATATGCTGACCAAAGAAACTCTTTCTATAAACAAGCAAAGAAGGGTTTATATTAAATGTATGTTGTTTATCATTGCCATTGTTGCAGTATATTAAGATAACAGGCGAGACGAAACATTGACAGCTCCTAAAGCCACTGAACAAACCTAAGCCTGCACGTAAGTTGCTGCCTGGGGCTCCTTAAAACTACTGCCTTGGTTTTCCTCCTGCCTATGCTTGTTGATTTCTATCAAAACGAATTAGAAAGCAACTCATCTTGCCTACATAATTCCACGCACACTTCCTCTCACCTCCAAACGGGAAGGTCAGTTTCTGGACAAACTTTGTTTCTACAGCTTTGAAAGAGTCTGTTGTGTTTCACTCTGTTATGAGTGGTGTAATTATCAGTAATTATTGGGAAATGAGCAGGAGTCAGAGGCAATTCCAGAGCCACCCAGAATAAACTGTGCATTGTTGCAGGATTGCAGCATGGCTGTTTTACAGAATTAACATTCTGAAATAGTTGGAAGTGACAGTTTCCTTTTCAGGGAGGGAAGAGGGCAAAGAGCTAAGCTGTTGCTATAAGGTTAATCTTTATATTTGGGAAGAAGTTTGAGCCAGAGACCATAGAGGCATGAAACAGTTCCCTGTATAGTCCACCTTTCCTTTTAAGTGAATCTTCTTGGGTGCTTTCTCTGTGCCCAGAGAAAGACTTTAAATATCAGAACAGGTGGAAAAACTTCTTATGTAAAGGCAATCAATGATATTTCTTTTAAGGAATACCAAATCATAAAGAAAATGACAAATAATTATATTATTCAGTTTTAAATGACAGCCTTTGAAAGATGAGGATCTTAGAATAACTGATTTAGTCACATTTTAAAATAGTCCTAATGCCCTTTTCTTTTCAAGTAAATTAATAAATAAATGTCATGTTGCAGGAGTTCAATTAACTGTGAGATAATGAGGACTGTAGAGCAGAGACCTTGATGGGTCACTGATTGCTAATGGACTACAGATTCTTGTGGGTCATGAGTTCATTGCCAAGCTGTGTTTAAAGATTTGTCTTTTTTCCTTTTATTTATTTATTTATTTATTTCCCTTTAAAAACTGGTTAATTGCAAAACGAAAGTGGCTTCATGATCTGAGTGTAGACACGAGTGTCCATATCCAGACTGTGATGGATAACGGTTGTGAAGCCTTAAAAGAGAGCCACACTTCTCAGAATATTTGGCAAAACCAAATTCCTCTGCCATGAGGATCCATCCCAGGTCAGCAGTACCCCCTGATGGCAGTGACTGCACAGTTCTGGAGATGCTGTGTGTACAAAGGGGAACGTGGAAGGGGTCTGTGGAAGGTTGCACTGTTTTCTGCCTTCATTACCATTTTCCCACTGTTTCCCCAATGCTGACTCTGAGACATGACTGAATAACTTAATTCTGTGGTTGCAGATGCAAAATGAAGCAGGACAGATATTTGGATCCTGTGTCAGTGTGACTATGGAGAAGATGGCTACATTACTGCTACAGAATGAACTTCTGATTTCCGCATGCAAGGCCTCTAGCCCTCATCTACCCACAGAAAACACAAAGATGACAGAGAAGAGAAAGACAAATGTGCAAAATGTAAAGATGTATATCCAGATGTGCATCTGAATGCCACAGGCTACAGGAAGGAGTTTTAGAGCAGCACAGCGTTGGTTTGTGGACCAGATGTCCAAACTGGGATGAAGAGAGAGCAGAAGAGCAGAGGTGAGGAATGAATGACAAGAAAGAAACTGTTTTGCATTAATCTATAGCAACATCATCTGTACAGACTGTTCACAACTGTCTGACACAGGCTCTTACATACAGCAATGCTCCTGGGATTTGGTGCACAAGTAAAGATGTTTAAGGTTCCACTGAGTCTGAAGCTGGTTTTGCTGTTCTCACACTGTTAGATATGCATAAAACCAGCTGTCTGACCTAAACTAATCTAAATCAAGTCTGTTTCCTGATAAAAACATGTATATCTGAATAAATGTCTATTTCTCTTTAAATTCATATATTTAAATTCAAAGCCTATTTGTTCATATGGATAAGAAGAATATGTATAATTGAAAAAGAGTCCATTAGAAGCACAGAGAAGAAACAGAGGATATGAATTTGGTGACATGAAGGTGAATTATTAATATCATGTATTACTGCCAGACATAACACAGACAGACACTGACCCAACCATGCAGGTCCAATAGCCTTTAAAAATTATATCTTCCACTTTTTCTGCGCCAATCTTAAGCTAGCCTAGTTCTGGAAACAATCACCTGTGCTAAATTGTTAGCGAGTTTGCAATGAGAACAATAAAGAGAAGAATACCTTAGTGAACATTTGTCCTTGGGATTGCAGAGAATAACACTCCACTTCCACTTGCAGCATTTATTTTTCTCCTTTGAATGGGTGCTAGGTACAAGTGCATGACAATACATCCTACTGACCCTGCAAACAGCCAGAAAACAAAACAACATACAAAAATACCAATTCTTCTTGTTATGCGTGCCAGCTTGCTTTTACCAACAAAATTTTGTAATTGAAATTTTAAAATGTATTTGTGACTTAAAGTACAGAGAAGCTTCATTGAGCTTTTTGTCTGCATTACCGTAAAATATATTTTTCATTTCTCAATTGTTCTGCCCTTCTTCCTCCATTCAAAATACAAAAAGAGTTGCCAAAAGCAGCCAAATCTTGCACTAAAGCACAAACTTTGCTTTCATAATGTCTTCTGTCCTATTAAGCATTTAGTTGTGATGCACTTACTTCAAGTTTTACTGGGAATACTGTAGAAGAATACTTGGCTTTGGCCAAAGATGTCATTCCACTTCAACAATGTGGAGTTAAATGACTCACAAAGCAGGAGTTACCTGGAGTGTGCATATGGAAGTTAATTTCATCAATGTACTTACTGACAGCACTGGTCATTGAAAGTTTCTCCTAAATGACTGTTCAGCTCAAGAGAAATTCAGCTATTTCTTTCTGCTGAAAATATGTCAAGATGTTATTTTGGAAAGAAACTCCTGACACAGCTTCACTTCTTGCAAAATTAGTGTCACTGCACTTGTCAGAAGTTCCCCTATAAATCTGAGCTGTGAGACCTTGAGCAACTTGTGAATAGGATAAAATGCTGTGTGGAACAAAATGATAATATTTCAGTCATATCTGGTTTTGAAATAGTATTTTAAGTGCAGATATACTTCCAGATATACAAGTAAGGGGGATGAAGGCACCTTGGACTGTGAAGATATTTTTGTTCTCTGTTCCAGAAGCAGCTAAACATTAAAATGGTTAATGTTTAACCTTTAATACACTTTAGTTGCAACTAAATCAACATAAATGCTAATAAAATAAAAGAACTAGCCCTCCCACCTCCCCAAACCAAACAAGAATGGTGTTCATCATTTAGAAAGGTTTTAAAATGAGAAATATTAGATTGCCATGAACCAGACTAAGAGATTTGTGACTATGGGATATTGAAATGTAAGAAATTTGGTTTATATCTGTGTTTCTCTGAGCAACAATTAGTAATGTCTCTGTTACCCCTCGTAGTATCCAAGTCTACTTGCATGTGGAGTTTTTAGAACTGTATGTCTAGAACCAGTGATAGAATTTGGCTGAGATATTTATGAAACCACTTCCTAAATCTCCACAAGCAATGAGAAGTACAAATGGAGGAAAAATCAAGTTGTTCCAATAACTTTCCTGAAATCATAGTCTTCCAGAGTGGCATTACATGAACGAATTTTAAAATATCTGATTACACAGATAGGCAAGTGTTAGACTCTAAGTAAAAAAGGTTGTCAACCATAGGCCAGACCAATTTTCTCCCGTGTGAATAAGAAAGCAGAGCTTACCGTTTTTGGCAGCAAGATCAGAGAAACGGTGGTCTTCTGTCAAAAGCTTTTCCCTCAGGGCATACTCCTAAGATTGTGATGTGGCAATAATTTTCTAATTGCTACTAACTGCTCCTTAAGGGCTGGATTGTAATGGAAGCCTTTGCCTTTGCTTTAACACGAATCAGCTGAATCAGAACTTTTACTCCTGGTGGGGAGTTTAAGACCAGGATTTCAGGTTTAAGGACCTTTTTTTCCTGGAACCCTTGGTCTGGAATGCTTGTGTGTTTAAAATGAAAGGAAGCTGCTAAAAGCACTTTCAAAGTCTTAACATTCCTCTTGCAAACTGCATTTACAATAAATCTTAGAAATTCATTATTCTTACAATAAACTTTTAGCTTGAAGCAAATGGTTCTATAATTATCTGTATCAGGGTTTGTGTGTTGTCCTCCAAAGCATCTGTTCCTGGGTATTGCCCAAGGCAATGCTGTTAAGGACTGCAGATCTGCCCCTGGATGCAAGTCCCGGGGCAGCCAACCAGCTGGGTAACAGCCGCTGAAGGTCTGCTCCAGCCTCCCTCCCTCTCACGCTGGGTCAGGTTAACTCTGGATTTGTCCAGCTGAGTCTTGGAAAATTCTGAAGACAGAGAAGCTACTCTCTAGGTAATCTATTCCCTCGCTGCCATTCGCTCTCCAGGTGAAGAAGTTTTTCCTCGTGCACAGCCTGATGCTCCCAAACTGCAGCATATAGATCTTGTGCCTTATCAACACCTGCCATCAAGAAAAGTTCAGCTCCATCACATTTGCAGCTCCAGATTGTTGGTTTGGGTTAGGTTGTCTGTTTCCATTTTTGACAGACTTAAGGAGCCAAACATCTTCAAATTTTGCTCACAGGTCCTCAGTCATAGTTGTTGTCATTTGTCTGCTGGACCGTGTAATTTCTGAACACCTTTTTGAACAAGGTGCCCCATAAAACACGATCCAAGAGCAGCCTCAACACCACTGGCTAGTGGGGCTACCACCTTCTCTTTATTACCTAGCCACTGCACTCCTCCAGATGTAGCCAAATAAGGAATTTCCTTATGATAGAGCACATTGCTGGCTATATCCAGTGTGCCACTTGCCATTGGAGTGGCGAGTGTCATTCTCAGCAGGGCCAATATTCCTGGCCTGCACTGATGCAGGTGGTTATCCTGCTCTTTGTTGATTGTCTTGACTAATTTCTGTGCTCTGAGCAATGAACATTTCCTTAATCTCTTTCTATTTTTCACACAAAATAGACATTTGCTGCTATGACATTTTTGTGGATACTTTTTAAAATCTTTTGATGTTGTCAAACTTCTTAAGAGAGAATTTGGTGTGAAGAAAGTAAGTGTGTCTTTCTGTTACATTAGACTTAAAAATACATATCAGATTTATATTGCCAAAGTTTACAGAGAGATAAAGGCAGAGTTAATGTATCGATTTATTAAAAGGCTCCCATCTTACCAAGAAAGAGCTACCTGATTACAATCAACTGGAACTGAGCTTAACCAGATTTTAGGGAGGCAGCAGACAGGGACATGTTTCCACCTCTGTTTTGTTCTGTGTAGCCGGTGGTTGTAATTGGCTAAAAGCAATTTATAACTAATCAACGCAATTATAATCTATAATACAATAAATGATTGTGTTGATTCCCAGAATTCATATATCCTGTTAGAAGTGATCATGTTTTTCATTCACAAAATGTGAATATTCATAATTTATTTTGTAATCTAATGGTTACATATTCCCTGAAAAAAAAAGATTGCAATAGTAAATAAAACTTTCCCTTTTTTCAACATTGGTTTGTGTGCTTAGATACAATATAAAGTAAAGCAAAACAAATGTAAAGTTTTCTATTGATAAAATCAGGAACATTAAAATAACAACTTAATGTGTATTGTTGACTGCATTTTACAGTATTTGACACACTACATAAAAACAATACAATCATCAAGGCTGAGTTACTCTTTCCATAAACTAAGTATTTTAGCAGCTCTGTACTTTTATCATTGCATGGATGTGAAGCTTATAGCCTTATTTTGAAATGTTTTCTCATCAGGAAGTTTCAGTAGTATTAGAAAAGCTTTTACAGAGGAAAGCATAAAGGACTTGCCATAGCTAGCAAGCATGACATCATTAAAAAGCAATGAATGTTAGGAATATTCCTGTTCTAATCCAGGCCACACATCCTGCTGCCCTGGAAGACTGCCAAGCTCAACATCCTTTTAGGGTTACAGGGCAGGCTGTGGCCTTTCACAGTTTGCTTTAGAAATCTCTGCATGTGGAATATTCACTGTCAGGCATTACAATAAAATCTAAAATTACTCCATCAGAGAGCTGGTGTTCCACCCTTCCTGCATTCTTCCCTGACAGTGAAATTGCTCAAAAAGAGCTCTATTGCATTTCATAGATTTCTCTGATGGACTGTGTACAGAGATGATGGGGGATGATTTGCACATAGGTTCAACATGATGTTCCACATGAGAAAAAAAAAATATTTAGACTGCTTAAAAATATGTTGTGATAATATTCTTTCTAGTTCCATTGCATGAGCTCATTAGGGTTCAGTTCTGTAGGCTTTTATCTGTATTTTCAGGGAATGTTTCAGATGACCAGAGGAAAAATGATTATTCCTTTATTTTACACAGCATGGCTGTCACATCTGCTATACAGAGTATTGCTCTCTGGGGCCAGGCACTCTGCCACGCTAAACCCTTTTACAGCATTCCTTTCGGGGAAAAGGGAACAGAAAGTTGCAGCAAAATGAAGAGTGAAAGACTCCTGAAGTAGTGATGTTACTTATCTGACAAAAAAGGAGAAGCATAAGTGACTTCAGGATGCTGCTGTATTATTCCCAGGTAATGTCCTCAGCAGCATTCACAGGATATAGTCTTACTGTCAGCACCCAGTTTAGACAATGAAGTAAGATTACAGTGGGGACACACAGCCTGTATTGTATGAGAATTTATGGTGCTTAAACAGTAACTTAGGGAAAATATTATTTCTTTGACCAACTAGTGGAAAGAGACAAGGGTCACAATGAGCTCTTGTCTCTTTAAACATGGAGACTAGCCATTGTTTGGCTTTCTGGATTGACAGCACAAGGAATATATGTATCTATTTTAAAGTGTTCACTAGGGGCCTTAAATTCAGGTGTGTTACTGGTGTTTCAGCCAGGTGATTTGATAGTATCCCTTTCTTCCTAGGCTTTCCAAACCACCCATGAACTTTCCCTTATAAAGTACTCAAGTTTTAATTGTGGTCTGAATCCTCCAATAATATCGATCATGATCATCTGCAAAATGTGGGAATTGAGAGAAGGAGTCTACAGTCTTTTGTAGCACTTTAAAAGACACACATTTTGGAAAAAGCCTGTATTGATAAGTTCCTAAACATCATGCCCTACTCCTGCACCAGCTGAACCAACATTTACTACTCCTATGTATAAAGTTAGGGAGCAAGTGAACAGGTGAAATGATCCAGTTAAATTTAACTGCTCCCCCTTTTTTCACAGATTGACCTGTGATCTATTTTACACCATGGTTTCACAAAGGGTTGGGTCACCACAGATCAGGAGCTAAGAAGTGCAGCAAAGGTTTTTAAGCTGTCTTTGACTCAAAAACTAGAATATTTTGAAATTACACTCAGAGGTACATAAATTAGTTGCCCAAAATACAGCAGCTGAATGAAAATTTTTAGTTACTACAGTTTCATTTTCTAAAGAGTAATTATTAATTACACTTAGACTGAAATATGTTACAGGATATCACACAGAAAAGCAAGATTTCATGCTCAGAATTTTTTATTAAGTAATAAGTTACAAAGCCAGTACAAAAAAAGTATGTTTAGAAAAACTTTACAACATTTTTATGTCAAAATCAGTCCCCATAAATTGGATGATTGTCTGGAAGAAAATAAGTTATCCATAAATAGCCATACTGAAAAAGACAGCAGCAACTGATGATTTATAAGAAATAGAGGCCCTTTCCAGTCAAGACAATCCCAGAGAGACAAGATGAGGGAAACATAGACACTCTAAAGTGTATTGTTACAATGGTAATCACATCAACCCTTTGTCTTGCTGGTTTGTAACTGTTATTCTGTGTAACAGGAAAGGAAATATAGTACAAAAACAGTCTCAGGGTTTGTCTATAGTTCTCATTTTAGTGTTGACTCTATCCCTTTGCTTGGCTGCAGAATATATCAGACATTAAAAAACTGTGGCAACAAAAGTTATTGGGAGCCTGCACCCTCTTTACATGATGGTATAATGTTCTCTGATACTCAGTGTCAGAAACCTTGAGAAGTGCAGAGTTGTCTAGAGATGAAGCATGACACACTACTCTCCTCTGGCTCCTTTATATCCGATAACCAGATATCTGATGACCTTCCTCCTGGAAGATCCATGTCTTCCCTGACAAGGAGTTTTTACTGCAGAAACTGTCTCCCCTTGCCTGGAGAATCCCCTTTCAAAGCTGGCCAAAGTAACACAAACTTGGGAAGGGTTCAAGGAAATACAGACAGTACTACATGTGAGAACAAGTGTGAAACTAAATTCATCATCCATTGCCTTTGCTAACTGCACTCTTGAGGCCAAAATCAGGGCTTCATGGTGTTAGGTACCCTGAATGTAGGTGAAAACTCTGACTATGTGATTTGACTCTGTGCATCCAGGGGAGTCCAGTCTGCACATCCACACCTCCATACCCAGCTCCAGCACTGAGAGCATTGATGTCCTGTTGCCTCAGAAACTCAGCTTTTTCTCACCATGACTGCAGCCTCAGGCTCTTAAAGGAGGCAGACGCACAGATATGCTCTGTTGTCTTTAGATTCTGAAGGCATTCCCAGGTACCCCCAAGTGTTTTTGCAGCCCTGCTGAATCCCTGCAAAGGCCCCCAAAGCCACAAGAGACACAGGAGCTGAGCCCAGTGAGCATTTTGGCTACGTGCCCCTGTCTGCAGCACACTCATGTTGCAGGAAATCATATGTAAAAACAGTGAGGTATGCAAGCAGGGGAAAGTCTGGTAGTGGGGTTTAAGGACAAACATTCGTCAGGCTGTGTGACCATAAACCATTCCCTGTACCAGATCATGACTCCACTGTTCTCTATTTCTCTTATTTCCCTGCTTCCTTGTCCCTCTCAACCTTGACTTCAAATGACATTCTGCAGGACTGGAAAACATCTGATTTTCCACACTCTGCATGGTGCTGCATGACTCCAGAGAGAGTCAGACTACATTCATGCAAATCAATTATAATTATTGGAGCCATTCTCTGGACCTGTGGTCAACAGCTCCAGCCTGGCAGTTTCCATATAACTGAGCAATTTGGGCCCTTGAAAGCACGTGTTCATATCCAGACTGTCTGTGGTGAGTGATCCCTCACCTACAATGAATCATATACACTGAGTGCTGACTTGGGCCAATTTTGCAAGGGATCATTTAAATATTATAATAGTTAAAACCAAATCCAGAATTGTAGTTAAGTATAGATAATGCAACTATTTTTCCTGAAGAAGTATCTTCTTAGAGGTCATGATTATGAAGGCTTTCAAATCCAGTTGAGCAGCCATAAATTTATGTAAGCCAAACATCCCACTGGATCTTTGCAGCTTCTGGAGGACTATGATGCTGACCTTTAAGGAGCAACACATTAAATGGTTTTAATATGGTAGAACTAAAATTAAAAGAGGTGGTTATATCCACAGCTCAGTTATCTGTAAGTTTCATATTCCACTGTATCCATGGGACAGTCCCAACAAAAAGACTATGCTTTAAGAATCATAAAGAGATATTTCCCTTAAGTATTGCACTTCAGAGGAAGTCTGCTCCTCCTTTCCCTGTGTGATATTTCCTGGAGAAAGCCTGTCTGCTCTGCTTGATATAGCTCTTAGTGCTTTATTCACATGGAAATCCAGACCTGACATTTATTTAACTGAGAATAGAGATGCTTATTCCTTGTATACTTTAGAAATACTCAGGGAAGAAACTTTATATCTAAAGTTTAGAGATTTGGCATTATTTCTGAATTCTTCAAGTATTTAATCTCTTCAGTTAAAGAAGAAAAAATATTACCACTTAAGCCTCCAATAATATACGACATTTTATTAAACTAATTTCCCTCCTTGCCAGTATCCCATCAAGAATTTTGAATGAGAACCTTTGTAAAGCTCTAATGTTTCATAATATTTTATTTCCTTCTCTTGCACTTAGGCAAATTAATAGGTGTTTATAACTCTGTACCTGTTGCCATTAACATTGCTTTCTTGAGCTCTTGGAAAATTTGTTAAGGTGGTCTCTTGTTCTGTGTCTCCAACAGTTTGAAAGACTTAGCTAAATTAGAGGAAGGACTCATACCTTCAAAACTATGGCAGCTCTTGCTGTGTCACACACCAAAATACTCCTGGAGAGATTTGTGTCTTAAATGTTTATGAAAAAAGAGAGGAAAACTGTTGATGCTCTGCTCCATGTGGCACAGATGTGGAAAGGGAAAAATGAAGTGGAGTTGGCATAAGCAGTGGACCTAACCAGCTACAGTAAGGAACAAAAGAGAAATATACATTTTCAATATTTTTTTTGTGCATATTGGGCTTTTTTGAGCAGCATCTAAGGTGACACAGAAGATGCTACCTTTTTCCTGATACACGAGTGCAGAGAGATATGTTGTCAGAAATGGCAGCTTCCATAACTTTTCTGTAGAAATAATTAATCTAGAGATTAGTGTAGTTTGCAAATAGTAACTCGCTCCTTATTTGTTTTTATTTACTGATTCATCTTTCTCCTCTGAGATAAGGAGTGTTGTGTTACTAGTGTGCTAGTTGGTGCATATTTCATGAGTTATGAAAGAATGCAGTTGTGGTAAATATTAAATCAGATATCCCAGAACTTCACATGGAATTGAGGGCCAGATTATTGGAATTAGAGTTTAAAGAAATTTGAAACATTTTGCTCCTGTGCTAATAGGATTGCACCATTTTAGAACAAATCAGTATCCTGCAGCATCATGATTTTACCCCAGCCAGCAGCTCAGCCCCATGCAGCCACTCACTACCCTGCAGTGAGATGAGGGAGAGAATCTGAAGGGTAAAAGTGAGAAAACTCATGGCTTGAGATTAAGACAGTTGAGTGTCAAAGCAAAATTTTTGCATGCCATCAAAGCAAAAAAAAGAAACTGATTCATTATTTTCATGAGCAGGAAGGTATTCAGCCATGCCCAAGAAAGCAGAGCAGCATCATGCCTGCAGCGACTTGGGAAGACAAACACCATCACTGAGAATGTCCTCCCTTCCCTCTTCTTTTCCCAACTTTATATGCTGAGCATGACATCACATGGTCTGGATGTCCCCATGGTCAGCTGGGGTCACTGTCCTGGCTGTGTCTGCCTCTCACTTCCTTGTGCACCCCCAGCCTCCTCTCTGGTGGGATGGGTTGAAGAACAGAAAATGCCTTGATGCTGTGTAAGCTCTACTTAGCAATAACATAAACACCCCTCTGTTTTCAAGACTGGTTTCATCAGAAATCCAAAATATCGCCCCATGCAACCTCCTATGAAGAAAATTAACTCTCCCGTCCAAAACTATACTATGCAGCTCCTACAGATGACAGGAATATGGGTAGAGATTTCTCAGACCTCTGCCCTAAGTTGTTGGAACAGAAGATGTCTGAATGAAATAGTAATTTTCAATAGATCTTTACTTGAAGTATTCCTACCAATTTTAATCCCTGCCACAGAGTTTGGCTAGCAAGTTACCCAAGCTGAACTTTTCCTTTTTGTTCATTAATTACATAGCCCTCTTTTTTTAGAATGTACATTTTTAGACTTTTATGCCTTGTTTGCAGAACTGCTGAGTACTCACAGCTGCTGCTCGAGCCATTGTATTCTGAACATATGAAATGAGTGTTGATGCAAAATAATACAGCACAGCCTAAACTGGCACCAAGTTGCAGAGGCAAAACAGAATGACAAGGTAACGAAACCACAGGGGAAATATCAGTGGATGGGAAATGATGCAAACAGGAAAAAGAAAAAGAAAACAGGTATTCTAATTATGCACATAAAATAAAAAATTCTAAATTAATCATCACTACTTAGAAAAGAACTCTGGAATATATCACTAAATACACTAAAAAGTGTATACTCTGGAGCAATTTGATTCTCTGTGATAGTCAAAAGACATGAGAGGAAATGGGAAGAAAAAACCTAAGAAAAAATACTGCAGCATCACAAAATTAATCTGAGCTGAAAATACACTCCTGCATTTTGAATGTTATTTTGAACACCAAAGGGATTTTTGGTCTGACACCACACAACCATTTTTTAAGTATTTTAGAAAAATCTCTGAAAACTCTGATATTGGATATATCAGACTGGGAACTAAGTAAACATTACTAGAGAATGTGGATGTTCATGTCTAATGATCACCTCAGTAAATCAGCGTGAGCCCTCCTTCAGCTCACTCAGAACTAGAAACACAAGCCACAGACTGTGCAGTAACTGTGTATTTTATGCAAGTAAATTAAGGAAGATCAAGACATAGACTTTCATGTTTGCACACCAGCCACCCTCTCATTTAATTGTTAACATGCTCAAGTTAACAATTAAAATTGAGCATGTTATTGCTAATTAATTATTAGAGCTCTTGTCGCAAATGCCCAAGACACCCTTGCAGGACAGAAAATGTTGCATGTGATTGTGTCTGTTTCTAAGAAACTTTAAGGATGAGGTGATTCTGCTCTGCCAGAAGGAAAGTTCAGTTTTCTGGATGCAGTTGTCCCATTCTACTTGCTCTCAGCTTCAGAAAACAGACCCTGGCTTCTTTTATTTACTAGGATGTATATAACCTATGAAGATGAGTGCTGTAAGAAAGTCTAATAGATAATATATCTGTCTTCAGAGCAGGATTTGAATAATGTACAGAATATAAATGTGCATACATACACTGAAAGGAGGGAATAAAATAAAGAAGTGTGTAGATCTCTTCTACAAGCAATCATCATCTGTCATGTGTAATGAGGTAGAGGTCCCACAGAGAAAGAATGTTAACACATAATTCAAGGTTATATCATAATCTCCAAAGCAGAGGAATTAGGATGTCCTAGACAAATTTCACATTTCAGTATAGTTTATTTTCCTGTCAATACTGAGACTTAAAATATGTTTGTGTGTGTTTTTGATGTGAGTTTCACTCTGTAAAATGTGCATGCACATAGTCTTTACAGGATATGTCCTATCAAATATTTTGGACCCATAGGAGAAAGCTTTCATAGTGAAATAGCTAATGCCAGGGTCCCAAAATATGGTCCTGTGAATCTTATTTTCATTACTAGGTGAAACCGCACTTCTGTAGTGCATCTCCTGGATTAATTCCAGCTGAAATTAGCCCAGTTCAGGGGCTCGAAACTGCTCCATGAAGCCAATTAAAGTAATGTACAAAACAACAACCAAGGCATTCACATCAAATGTACTCAATTTATTCTGACTAAAATGTTACTACAGGTTAATCTGAAACCAGGGATTTGTTTATATATGTAAATTTATACAAATCAGAAGATTTTCAACAGAGGACTATGGAAAATCCAAGTTGCATTCAGTAGTTAAATTATGTGGTTATTTTGGTGTTTTCTGATATTGTCATGGGATAAAGATTTGGACTTCTATCCGAATCCTACCAAAATGGTAAAACTCTAAGCATGCCATGCTGGAACTCAAATGGAAATGTGCTTGTGAGTACTATATCACAGTCAATGTCTGCATTCCAAATACCTGCTTCCACTTCAATTCCATGTAAATTTTTCTGTGTTTTGTGAATCACTGTGCTTTGAGATTACTAAGTATTAGAGCAGAGTGCTTCAAAGGACAGCAAAGCTCTCTCTTTCTGAACATTCGTCTTTATTTTGATTAAGTGAATTGTGATGGTTGTTTGCAAAAATTGCTGCAGCAGATATTTATGTACATTCATGTATGCATGTTTAATATGGACAGGAATATCAAAATCTTGGTTCTTCATTAAATGTATACTTTTTACTGTATTTAGTTAAATCCCATTTTATTGCCTATGTAACAGATTAGAACATCTATCATTGCATAATGAGATACTTACGAATGAAATGTTAATAGCATCTATTAATTTTACCTCTAAAATTAGCTCTAAGTCGGTGTCTTGTTAGTAAACAGTGCAGAAAATTAGCTTCATGTTAAAGGGTTTTGCTTGGCATAAAATTTCACGAAGATGTGTCTAAAAACACTTTTGTGCATCTGAGTGGACTCAAATGCTTTAATAATATAGCTGAATCATCAGAAGAGAAGGATATGTAGTGCTGTTATTAGTTGACTTGCTATATTTTAAAATGAGAGATTAACAGAATCTAAAATTAGAATGTTTGCTGCAGTCATGGCAACACACATTTCAAAATGTTCAAATCTTAACTAGGAAAAGATGGTATATCAGATAAACTCAACACATATAGAAAGTTAAGCCTTTTTTATTTAGGCATTTTTTTATTTGGGCAGATGTTTGTCTCTGAACAAACTTAGAACTTTTTAAATTCTGTAAAAGTGAGATTATAGCCCGGATCAAACACAGTCATGACTACTAAAAATATTGGCATTAGGCATTGCAGCAGAGAGTACAGCAGGCATTTTTAAACTGGAAGGTTGTCTGGTTTTGGTTTGTTTTTTTTTTTTTTTTTTCATTTATTACTGCTTATTTATCCATGCAGACTAAATAAATCTACATAGAGCAGCCACTGTCATTGATCATCTTAGGGCACTTGGATTAATAATATTTTGTATGAGTGTCTTAGCAGCTGACTGCAGTGAGTCCTAGAATCTGCTTTGGAGCTTTAGTCCTCTGCTGGTTGGTTACACAGAGTGACTGCCAGGCTGATTTTTGTGTGTATAATACCACTTAGGAGTAATCCAGCCAGCATGGTGAAATGGAGGTAGGCTGATGGCAGCAAATGGGATCAGGCTTATATTTCTTCAAATGGACAGGTAAAATTAACATTACTGCCAGAAAAAGAAGACTCTGCTTGGTTCTTATACAGTTACAGAAACACAGAATGTTCTGAGTTGGAAGAGACCCACCAGGATCATCAAGTCTAACTCCTGGCTCTGCCCAGGGCACCTCAAGAGTCACACCATGTGCTTGAGCATACACAGGTTTAAATTCTGTCAAGCTTGGTGCTGTGACTACTTCCCTGGGGAGCCTGTTCCAGGGCCCACCACCCTCTGGGTGAAGAACAGACTTGATTTTATCTGTCAGTAAGAAATAAAGTCGAAAATGGGAAAACTAGGTTTAAGTCCTTGTACCAAAGAACATGCTTGAGCATGACCACAACACACAATCAAGCACAGCACAGAGCTGAAGTGTCTGCAAGAAACCCAGTACTTTTTGCAGGAATAGTATCAGAGTAGTGCCAGACCAGGCTATGAACCCTTCAGAGAGGAATCCTGCTTGTAGCATTGCCCTGGTATGCCAATTCCTACCTAGGAATTATGAAACTCCCAGGGCTCCTGTAACATTTTTCTGAAGACACCTTGTCCTCTGTGTCTCTGTTCACTGTTCCTGCCTCTGAGGAGTTCTGAAAATACATCAACAAGAAGATAAATATATGGACAGGAGGTTGGCATGAATGTAGACAAATAATGAATTTTTCAAGGGCTTATCAGTATTTTACACCACATGCTGTAATATAAAATTGAAATGTGAGAGACACTAGAGAAAGTTCTTTTGCTGAAGAAATGAGAATCAGACTGGGGAATAAATCCACTGCTAATATTTTTGGATTTGTTTATTGACCTGTCTGCTGAGAGAAGAACATAAAATGAAAATTATGCTAATTTGAACTGTACATAGCAAAAAAAAAGTTACACTGACTTTCTTCTAATTCTTTCTAATTCCCAGGGGAGCAAAGCTTTAGCATGAAAGAAAACAGAGAAACTGGTAGCACAATAAGATATTTAAATAAATACTTGCTTCCAAATGATTTGCAGGTGTCAACTTATCTAACATCTGCAAGGAGTTTGTGCTGTGACCTTGCTGTTCATGAGTCCCTTCCACAGCAGCTAATATTTTGTAATTGGATCAGATGCTAATGCTCTGGAGTTTCATGTTTCATTAACTAGAAAACTGTTGTACAGTCTTCTTTTGTCTCAATTACATTGCTAATGTAGTTCATTCACCTTGTTTACAGATGACAGAAATGTTTTTCCAAAGCATTTTGTAGATGGCAATACATGCAAAGTGGTTACTCTCCTGTCCTTCTGTTACATGGAAAATCAGTGTTAAAAAAGGGGTGATAGGCTTGGGGATTCCTTTCCTTTCCTTTCTTTGCCTCTCCTCTCCTCACCTCACCTTCCCCTTCCCCTTCCTCTTCCCCTTCCTCCTTCCCCCTTCCCCTTCCCTCTCCCCTTCCTCCTTCCCCCTTCCCCCTTCCCCTTCCCCTTCCCCTTCCTTCCTTTTTCAATTCCTTATACTACAGAGTATTATAAACTTACTTAACTGAATCATCTCTCCTACCTATTTATACATTTTGGCACTGAAAGGAGTGCTTACAAAAAAAAAGGAGAATGATTTTATGGGGATGTAAGGAAGCTGTTAAAAGCTTACCCCATGACATGAATGTTTTGATCATATCTAGATGTCCCAGGTGAGCTGGGAGATGCAAAAAAACCCCAATTCCTTTGAAGAATTGTATGTGGATAGAAGATAGGGACAGTATTAGCTTTATTTTAGAAAAGGAACAAAAGAACAGAGAGATTGAAAATTGGATTCAGGGGGATGATTTGAGATACTTAACTTCTAAATTTAAGCAAGACTGACATGCTAAACTCCTTTTGTTTCCAATGCATAGCAAATAGACAGCTTTGAAGGCACAGGCTCTTAGATATAAGTCCCACATGGTAGAGAACTAGAACTGGAATAAACTGTCTACCACATTTTTAAAAACTCATCTATAGGTTTGTAATAAGTACCTATCTATTAGGCATCTAATAGATACGGAATTTATTTAGAGAAATAAAATTTGCTTATTTTATTTCCAATTTAGAGTTTTTGAAAATTCTTTTTTCATATTTCAAATATAATTAATCTGCTTTTGTTTTCATTGGAGCCATATATGATCAGGAAGATCTTTAAAGAATAGATTTTATTAAAGATATCTTCTCCTTTAAGCCTTCATTTTCCATGATCTGTGATGAGATCCTGGTCTGTATCCACTTTAGGAATGTAATGTGAAGATGGATAATCACCTGTGAAATTGTACTAGAGAAGCACATGGAAAAACATTTGGTGGATGCTAGACAGAAATATGTGCATGAACTGGTTTGGTTCTGTTGTCTATTCTCTCTCACTGATGTTCCAAGCAGTTTCTAAATGCCCATGTTCTGCACATTGTGAGGCAACAGTAACCCCTTAAGAAAAGAACATACTTGCGTCTTCATTTCCCATTGCAAGGAAAGCAGAAAGACACGCAGGTCTACTGTTGATAACGTTTTTAATTCTTCTTTTATAGGCAACCATATTATCAGTCTTCTTACCAAGCCCTGGAGTTTAAATCCTATTTACAAGATATCAGTAGAAGTTCTTGGAGGAATTAGGATTACTCACACAAACAGGGTGATAGGATCAGCCTGCAACTTTAATAAATATGGATAGCAGAATGCTGAATCAGATTTCATTGATAATAGTTGTAAAATCTATCATAATCTGAGAGACTGATAGAAATCAGCAGAACTTGTTTGTTTTTTTTTTTAACTCAGAAAGATTTGAACTGCCACAGGTAGCTGTAGCATTTCATACCTAAGAAGCACAAATGTACATTGCATTTACAGTCTGTCTTAATTTCTTTGAACTATCTAAAGCTTTGTTGCAAAAAAAATCCCAGATAGATGTTTATTTTCATGTGGGTCTTGCAATGTTGGTCATTCTGTAGCTGAAAAGTATTCTGAATTACTAGAAAGAAATGCTCTTACCATAAATATATCAAAATCTCTCACACTGATTTATTATTTCACAAGGCTTTTGAGTTAACTTGCTTGAGGTTATTTGTTTACTTGTTTTGTTCTTACTGAGTATATTGTCAATATTTGCTTTCTCTTCTGCAGCCAGGCTAATATCCCAGTACTGTTTTGTTACCTTTTAGCTCAAATGAGAAGCATTTCTTTTTCTAGCTCACAAAAACATCAACTGAGCATCAGCTGAGAATTCAATTCTCAGCTTGGCTACATTTGTAGTATTTTCAATCAGTTGGTATGCAGAAACAGGTGAATAACTCAAGAGAAGGGAAAAAGAAATTATGGTCTGTGGTCTCATCTTTCATGGACAGAAAGTCCTCAGATATTATGTGGATGTTCTCTATAAATCTTTCATTCTATCAGAGACAGTGATGTATTAGTTATACCAAGAAGATCAGTGTTGCAGGCATATCTCTGGTTATATGGACACTGAAAATCCGAGTAAAAAATGCTCAGAAAATGAGCTTTTCTTGATAGAAAACATGTCCCATTCCATGAGTACCATGGTGCAGTGTTTGTCTGCTCCCAATCACGTGCCTTGGGTGAGACTACCCAGTTGCTCAATTCTTCCTGCCCTATCAGTCCATTTTACATCAGTGTTCATCTTTGTCTTAATATTTAATATTTTAGTCTTTATAATTATTATTAATAAACTTGTTTTATTTTTGTCATTTCTTGGTGTTGGAATAGATGTTGAGACATCAGTCAAGATAAGGGCTCATTATATTAGGCAATGAAAAACTCAACCAGTTTACCTCTGATTTTGAAGTAAGAGATTTCCTCAGGTGTACCATCAGACTCCCAGACACAGGACACAGCCCCCCTTGTGCATTTTCCACAGCAAAATGTGTTATAGTTTTTTAGTTTTCATGGTGCTTTGAAGCATCCCTTGTATGTCAGCTTTGGATGTGTCTATCTCTTAGAAGTACACAATATGATGACAAAGATCAGTGGGACTGAGAAGAGAAGGTGACAGTGTCTATTTAGACTGAGATTTATGAGATTAACTGACAGTTCAGAGCAGAAAAATAACACAAGCAGTTGTTGCCACGATGTTCTCACCCAGTGCTATAAGGCAAGGGAACAGAACACAAGATTAAAAAAATGAAATATTTACCTTGTGTCCTTGTCACCCTGTATGAATGTTGGCTGCAGGCAGTAGAAAAGTGAGGACAAACCCAGTAGCCCACAAGCTGCCTCACACCTCAAGGCACACCCAAAATCAGTAGGCTTTGAGCTGAGCTGGCAAGGGAAAAATTACCTCTGGCTGGCCTCAGAAAAGCAAGATCATAAGAACACTGTAATTAAAGCACAGTTCAGAGCTAGTTCTTTTCCCATAACCTACTTTAATGTACCTCACATTATATTACCTAAATGGTACTGTAAAAATGAAGATACCGGTAACAATAAAATGCTTCCTATCAGAAGCAATAGTTCATAAAATGTCTTCCAAAAGTCTTATTGCTAGATAAGAAAAAAAAAAAAAAAAAAAAAAACCACAATTGCAGAGGAGATTTACAGTAAATTCTGTTTATTGTCTGCAATATATGAAATTAGTGGAATTAGAATATGTCAGAAGTCTGACATGAGATCAAATTAGCCTCAATTACAATTAGTTGTTTGAGGTTTTTAAGAAGGAAACTATCAAAATGGCTGTTTTGTTTGTTTTGTTGTTTTGTTGTTTGTTTTTTGTAGTATTACAATGCAATTTGAGAAGTGTATGTAATTTTAGAAAAAGTATTTGCCTGTATACCAGAATTTTACCATGAAAACAAGATCCTTTTACTTAACACTTTCTCTTTTCATCACAGGCATACTTTTTGCACACAGAGCATTTCAGAATCATTGGACTGAAGAGCAATCCATATGCAGTAAATCTATATAATCTAGAAACCTCCAGAGGGAAGTTTCATCATTTCATACCAAACTGCTAATTATCTGCAAACCTGAGTGTGAAGCTAGCAATTGATCCATGTCTTGTATTTGGTACCATGAGTGTCCTGATTTCACATTTGTCCATCCTAGGCTAACATGCATTTCCAAAAAACTTGAGCTGGGGCAGATGGATTTAGTGTGTGTGCATGTGAGAGAGTATTGACTACAAAGAAGTATTCTAAATATTGTCTGAAATAAATATTTCCTTCCCTAAGGCATAACAGTTTATTTTTCTCCTTTGAATGTAAAATTTTACAAGTCTTTGAAAAGAAAGACATAGAAACATTCTCTTTTTTTTTTAATGTGACATAGAATTTCTATTTCAGAGACATTTTTGACATTTACATTTTGCAAATGGTGCAGAAAAACCTTGTTTTTCATAAACCAAATGCCCTTTCTTTGCAAGAGCTGGAAACATCTGTGTATAGCATGTTGGAACTCCTTGGTCACCATATGCTATGCTGGGGTTTAAACCCTGTCACAGAAACTTGTTTTAGAATTACTCTACTCACCATTGTGTTCAAATCTTTGTGTGCAGCTACTTCAGAACCTTCAGTGGATATAAACAGACTATGGGTTGAGAGATCATCAGAAAAGTCTCCACACAGCCAACTCCCAAACTGTGCTGCATAGGTGATAAAGCATAGAGCCATCCCTCCTGCAGTGAAACATCCCACATGTGGAAGCAGTATATCTTTGTTTATTTTCAAAGACAGATAAGGCTAGGAGCTGTTGCAGCCAAAGGGCTACACTGCTTTTAGGTTAGAGCTGGTGACTATATCTGATACTTTCCTTCCCAACATGCATTAGTTTTATCTTGTATATCTCTGCAACTGGATTCATCAGCGCAGTTAGCTTTTTGTTAAAATGGTTCTAACACGAGTGAGAAAGCTCCAGTGTGGATTTGCAATCATAACTAAATATGTAACTCTGAATGTCAAGGGTTGAAAATGCTTGTACATTTAAGTGTAAGACATAGTTTGTCCTCTTTGGAAGTACATTCCTCTGCCTCTTCATTACTTTAGTGTTTTCTATTAGACTCTAGTCATCACAGCAAAAGCCACAACATTCATCACTAAAAAGCCTAACTTTCTTTTCCTTTTACCCACCAGTGCACTTTGCTATTCTGCTCTCCTCTTCTCTCTGCAGAATGAGTACCTTGCAGAATAATCAGGCTTTAACAGAACTGAAACAGATCCTCTCTACATTATTCTGCCCTTCCCTCTCTCTAGCTCTCCAATGTTCCTTCTGAGGTAGGTTTCAGCAAATCATAGCCTTAACCCTTTTGCATGGTCCATTAGTGATGAATGCCCAGAAGTCACACAGGACAACATGAAGCCAAATTATTTCTTCATGTGCCTTTCAGGAAGTCCTGTAGAGCTCCAGATAATGTATAGCTGACCAGTCCCTTATTTAACACCACCTCTACTTACAGATACATTGGCACAATTGATCACCAAGCTAAAGAAGAAAAGCCCAACCTGACAGAGCTAACCAGAAATAAAGCATTCTCTGTTCCTTGTAACACCAGACATATGGAAAGAATGGTCACTTGATTTCTATAGAAATATGTACATGAGCAAGTTTTATGGGGCCCTCAACAGATGTAAAGAAAATGCTGTCTGAAGTAGGAAATATTTGAAGGCTTTTAAAGAAAGTTCTTTGCTTTGCTAAACTAAATGGCAATTAATATTCTCCAAGAAGAACTTTTTCCTAAAGTGTCACTACTGCTTGGTCAGTTTTGGAATCTGAATCAGTGTCTTACAGTGAAACCTCACAAGAAACAAAATGAAATAAATCTAATTCTCTCTTTGAAAGCCTGGATGAAGAACAAGAAACAAATAATGTTATTATGACTAAAGCATACTTTGAAATATGGATTTTGTCATATTAACGCATTAATTGAATAGTTAATTTCCTCACTTGAATGTTAATGTCCATATTTTTCTATATCTGATCCTGATCTTGTTTCCATCACATTCCCAGGTAGAACTCCACTGGGGGACACCTGTGCTGCTTCCATGACCAGCCAGGCTGTCAGAATCAGATTCAGTCCTGCGCGTGCAAGGAAGCAGAGCATGGTATAATGGCAGCTGGTGGACAGTAAATGACAAAGCTCCAATGGTTCATTGTCTTGTACCCACATATTCTTTTCTAAGTTCCTTTGGTGATAGGATTTCCATAAGCAATTTGTGGATTTAGCATTTATGTATATATACAAGTACTGAGGGAGGGAAGGACAGGGCAGATGAACAGGTATGTGGGTTAGGAATTTTTCTCTTGCCTTTTTTGGCGTCTGTCAGAAAGATAATATAGACTGAGCTACAACATTCAGTGAAGTGTCTTACATGTAGGCTGCAGGGAAAGTGAGCTTCTGGGTCGCAGTACATGGCTCATCAGTATGGTGGCTCACCAGCAGATGGACATTCAGGCCCCTACTGTTGCATTTTTCTCAACCTGGAAATTAAACTTGAGATAATTTTGGTAAGGAGGTAATATAAAAGGGGATCTTTATTTGAAGGCTTTTAGGAGCAGTAATGGAAAAGTGTCCACAAAAGCCCACCCCCCTCAGGGGTGTGTACATTTTTATAGGTGTCAGGAAATCAGCATAATTGATAAAAAGCATCAGTTAGGAGGACTAGTGGTGATGGAATTCTCCACCAGGTCAAGTTCTTTCTCTGGAGCCTCCTGTTCAGCACTAGTTGTGCTAGTGCTGAACAGTTCTCCATGAAAGGTGATGTTCTCGGCCTTGCTTCCCAGGAAAAACCGAAATAGGACAGGGGCCTTGTACCTCCCAGGGCCTGGAGCTCTGGGATTTATTTTGTCTTTCTGCTTAGGGAAAGGCCATGGAAAAGTACTGGAAAACTAGCTACTAATACAATAGGTGGCAGAGTTGTAAATATGTGTGAAGAATACAGAGAACTTACAAAAGAAAAACGGCAAAACCCAAACAACATCACTACTGCAATAAATGTTCAACGATCTGTAGAGAGAGTACCAATGTTCAAATATATATTTCTTAATGCTGCACATCCTGATTCAGATATTGTGATCTTGAACCCAGCCTGTTGGGGATATGTACTTCTCTGCGACATTACTGCTGTTTCCTACATATTGGAATCAGGAAGCTGCCTTTGAAGGCTAATTAATGGGTAAAGTTCCCACAGTTAGGCCCCTCTCACCACAGAGAGGGTGGCCTGTATCTGACCAGACAGGTTATTTTACACATCATTCATTCCCTTTACATTTCACAACTTCCTAATTCAAGATTCAAATTCCCCACCTGTGTTGACATCAATATCACAATTCATATACATATAGTTCTGCCTCAGAGCTGAGACTTCTACCACATGGCAACATAGAGGAGGCTTTAGAACACTAAAGTACTTTCAAGGCTGTAGCTGGAGTGTTTTGGTCAAGGTCACTTGCAAGCCGCAGTGCCTGGAAGGCTTATGTCCTAGGCTTGTGCTATAAATACAGGTACAACCTTTCTCTAGGTAGGCAGTTTGATGATAGGACTTTTAAAGAGGTTATTCTGTGGATCATTCTTGTGGCCAACAAGAAAACTTGACAAAAATGTCTTCACAGGAAGAAAAAGCTCAAAAAAGTGAAGCGGTTGAGTAGAAGAGCAGCAAAGGGCATAAGCCGAAAAACTTATCAGATGTCAGAGATGCTCTTGCATCAGTTATTCTATAAGTAAAACATTTATGGTGTTTGAGGAACTCCCTTCCCAGGTGGGTAGGATTCAGATTCAAACTAATCACAAGGGAAGAAAAAGAATTTGGGTTTCATAAATGTGTCTTGAATCTTCAGAATACATTCCCCATATTTATAGAGGCTACATTGTGAGAATGGTGTCATGCCTTTGCTTTTGGTGTGCTTGCATCTAATAGATCATAACAGTTGTACTGACTCTGGAGAGCAACAGTTTGACATCCAAAGCTTCCTTTTAACTGAAATTCCATCTCAATTTCAATACTCTTGACTTTTCTAGTTATTATATTTGCTATTTCAGATTAAGTTGTTCTAATATTTTCATAAGGAAGAACCCAAACCTGCAACACAGCATAAGCAGCTCATGGTAACCCTCACAGTGAGCTGACTGAGATATTTTGGGGTTGTGCCCCATCTTTACCCTTGTCTTTCAATTCACAGACTGCTGGTTCACAGCTTGTTTTACCACTGGAGTCAGCCACTGGAGAGCTGGGGTGAGTGTGCCAGATTGCAGTGCTTGTTAGGGAGAGCCTCTACTGCAGCATCCCACTCCCACAAAGGTCAGGGGCCACATTCTCCTGGTAGGAGACCTGCCAAGAGAGCTTGCTCTGTGGTCAGCAACAGGTGGAAAAGATTAACCCTTTGAGAGTCATGCCCCTTAGCCCATCAGGGGTCATGACATCGAAGGCCTGGCCTGTTGTCATCAGCGAGCAGTCAAGCTGCAGGACTGGATTTATTAGGTACCTCACAAGGCACTCTGTGAAATAACATTTTCCTCTCTCTGTCTTTGTTTGGCAATTCCCTAGAGTTGATCCAGCCAAATGAATTAGAGAAGTGCAGTTAAACTGATTAGTAACTGAAAGCCCAGTAATTTGTTTATTTACTAGGGCTAAATTTATATATCTGTTTTCTTGAATTGTCTTTTTTGTCATCATGGTAAGTTTTAAAACTCTGGTACTCAAGTGGAATATACTAGCTGAATTAAAACAGAGTTATAAATTCATGCATTCATTACATGTGTTATAAACTTATTCCAACATTGGTCAGGATCATGATCTTTGGAACATCAGAAAAATTTGCTTCCTTTTTGATTTCTAAAGACTGGCAGGGAGCCACAGAGTTTGGTGTCATTTTTGGTGGCTCAGCTTTGCAGCGTGACCTTGTAATTGAGGTCCTTCCCATTGGGAGCTTCAGCACAGCTCATCTAAAATGTGGTGCAGTTCAGAGCAGGGTTACATTACCATCCTTAGGGGAGCTCTTACAGAACCACACTGGAACCTTCCACACAGACTCAGTTCACTACCCTGCAATAACCTCCTGCGTGGGGAGAGAATACCTCACGCCTTGCTAAGCAAGCTAATTTCCTCTCCCTCATCAACATTTTATTCCATTTTTTTTTCCCACAGGGAGTAAAAATGGGTGACTCAAGCTCAAACTCTGTTGAAAACAAGGACAAAATTCTTGATTAAAAGCTGAGTTCAGAAGTGTTAGTATTTCACCCAGGAAGCACAGGGATAAAGCTTGTACTGCCCAGATATCTCAATTCATGCTACTTGAGTATCTCTTATTTGATAAGACTTCTCTGACGGGAGAACATCACAGGTGTGAAAACACCACATAGTTAGTGTGTCTATAGGCCTTAAGCACTTACTTCTGAAATATCAGTATTTCAAAACCATTGCATTTTGAATCTCAAGTCTTCAAAGACTAAGTGGTGTGTCTGTGCTGAGGTTTGTAGCATTATGGGTATGCTTCACTTTCTCTATGGTCATTTGCAACTAAATGTTTTACAAAAGCATAACTAAAACATAGCATATAAGGTAGTATTTGGGAAAACATTTCATTAAAACAGAAAAACCCCAATATGTACACTTTAAAACACTGGTTAGAAAGGAGGGGCCCCTTGAAATAGCTGTCTGTGCCATATTTCTATGAAGAGCACAAGTGCCATGTTACTAAAAATGAAAAACAAAGCCATGGGAAAGCTGTCATCACTTTGTTCATATTAGAGTAATATGTACATAGTTACAACTATTGCTTGGTTTCCTTATTGTTTGTTTAGATCTTTTATGTAGCAACAATGTAGTGAAAAATACTATGAAAAATAAGGAAAAGGTTTTTGATACAAACCCAGATATGAATACCCTGACTTCAGATTATGATTGAATCCATATGATTTCCTTCTTCTAAGCAGAAAAATTCAGATTCACTAACCATACACTGAAACAATTTAGGCTTGGCTTTTAGCACATGCTATTGGAATGCAGGTATTACCATAAGACATCATAATGGAATGAGATTTGAAACCTTCCCTTTTAATTGTCAACTGTAAGCATATTTTCTTATTCCATTCTGCTGATATTACAGATAATGAGTGTGATCATTGTAATGTAAGTTCAGATGTAAATGGAAAGACTTGTTACGGAGAGAAATTTGAAGTACAAAATTTAGGCATGGCAGTATCTAGGGTTTTTTGAGAACACAAGACCAGGAAGCCAAGAAGATGAGGTTGAAATTTATAGAGTTTATAAATCTATGTCTATTTCATTGTTTGTGGAGGCATGTTATTGCACCAAATGATTCTTTCAACAAAAATCAACCAACCAACTGAAACAACAACAAGAGCAACAACCAAACAACAACATCAAAAACCAAACAAACAAAAAAAAAGAAAACCAAACACTACCCCCTAAACAAATAAACTCTCTAAGACTTTCAAGGAGGCTTGAAAGTATGATACAAAGATTGTTGGGCTGCCTCAGAAATCCTGGAAATAGCTCCATGCATTTCTGGGATATGTTTACCTATACTACATCCTTACCAATGCTCAGGAGGCTTTTGATTTGTTTCTAATTGACCTGGATCAAAATAATGATTGTTCTATCAATTTACTAGTTTGGATGACTGAATGTTACTGCATGGGAATGTTACCTGCTATTATTTAATTTACTAGTAGAGCACTGGTACCTGAGATATTTGCTGTCCAACACCACTCTACAGAAAATTTTCTGTCTGAAAATTTTGTGGGTCTATGGCAGATACAGCACAACATCCCATGATTGAAAATATTTTTTAGGAAACTGATAGAGAGCTTGTCTGTGGCCATAGCAATTCCTGAAAAAAGGAAGGTAGGGGAGTTTTAATTTGGACTGCAAAGTATGGATCCAGATCACACACCTTTTGAGTGTTTTCCAAACACTGTTTCCTCTTACAATATAAAACGTGCAAATTTTCATCAATTGTTAGAGGATATTCTTTAAGGAATAGATGCACTATTCCAAAGAATTTGCAGGGACATGAATCACAGAATCACACAGAACCACTAGGTTGGAAGAGACTTTAAGATCATCAAGTCCAATCCATCCCCTTACACCTCAAGTAAACCATGACACCGAGTGCCACATCCAATCTTTTTTTAAACACATCCAGGGATGGTGACTCCACCACCTCCCTGGGCAGACAATTCCAGTACTTTACCACTCTTTCTGTAAAAAAGTTTTTCCTAACATCCAACCTAAATTTCCCTTGCTACAGCTGTGTCCTCTGGCTCTGTCAGTTGCTGAACAGAAATAGTAAGGGAGTTGCAACTCCTGGTACCATGTCAGATGGATCTGTCCTGCCTTGAAGGTGTCACCTTCCAGCTGAGGTAACAGTGAGGCTATGACTTTTACATGGTCATTATTAGGAGTACCATAATAATCAGATAGGAAAGAAGGTATCACTGAGAAAACTGTATGTGATTTTTCAAATTGCTTTGTTTTGCACCAGAAAGAAAACAAAAGCCTAAAAAAAGAAGGGGTTTTAATTCTTTTTTTCATGAAAATAGAAGACAGCAAAGTGGAAGAAGAACTTTGGTGATCCTTATGGGCCCCTTCTTATTCAGGATACTCAATGATTCTATCCTATGAACTTCCCATGAACAGCACAGGATTTGATGCATCTCCTCAAGAGAAGTATGTGAAACTTGACTTAGATGAAGGTAAATTCTCTGATGTGAACTAGACAAAGGAGAAATCTATTCCTTTACATATTCCTGGAAATTTATTTTGGAAACCTAATTGTTAATTCTTTAGTAGCTTCTACCAAGATGTGTAGGATAGTGTCCTATTTTAAAAATATTTTTTTTTCATCCAAGTTGTTCAGCAAGTTTTACAGGAAAGAGTCTAAATGGATTTCTAAGAGCAAAGAAAAGAATTAGCTAGCTGAAAAAAAGTACTAATTAACAAAAACTAGAAGTTGAAATATAGAGACAGTTACACTCATTGGCAGAGCTATGTGAAAGTTCCTTCCTGAATTCATATTTAAGCTGGCATAGACTTCTGTGATCTTCTCTCTAGGAGCAGTTATATAACTTTCCTAAAATGTGTTCTTTCTTACCTTCTTACCTTCTTACCTTTCTTACCTTTCTTACCTTTCTTACTTCAGCAACATGGCTGAAGATATTTCAGACTCTGTTTTTACTGTCTTGAGAGCTACCCTGTCCTTTCTTTGATGGACAGAGTTGTCTTTCTCATCTATTCATTTAGAAGATTGTCAGAAAGGCATTTTAAGCAGAACATTGTCTGGGCCCTGTCAGAGCTCTAGTGACTCTCCCTTTCCTGCTGGTTATTTTCTTTTCATGACTATCCTATTTTCCCCTTATCTATTGAACTGTATGATTCTAATGCAGTTCAGATGATGACCTCAAGCACCACTTGCTGGACTTTCAAACAGGAGCTCTGCAAGCATCATGCACAAAGACAGATATTCCTATGATGCTGCTGATAGTGGGAGACAGAGGGATGTGGCAGCTCCTGCAACATGGACTGCCCCAGACATTTCTGAAGATCTGTCTAAGTGTTAATATTGTTTGGTGAAGTAAATAATTCATTTTGAATTTCTGTGCTTGACTCAGAGCTAGATGACTCCTCTGAAAAATTTTCTGGTGGCTTCACAACCTGGATCAAATTGTACAGATCCATGAACTGGCAACAATCTATGTTGACTTTGGTACCACTTCAAATAGGAAAGAAGTTGCTTCCATCTGTGATCCTATTGCAAGACCTGAGTTCATATTAGAATTAATCACTCAGATTGACACATGAAACATCAGCGAGTATTCTAAATTGATTCTGATTTTTACTTATAGTGTGCAAAACATTTCAGAAAAAAATAATTCAGACTGAAATTGATGCTATGATGATAGCAATCACAAATTCATTAGAGGAAGCATACAGGAAGGAAGAGAGAAAGAAATAATGATAGAAAGTAGAAGACAAGTGTTTCAAAAAATCTACCTAAAGATGACAGTATGTCTTCTGAAAACTAGTATTTTCTCCGTGTTATTATTTTGCTGTTGTTATATTTGATTAATTATTTACACTGCACTATATTTGTGCACACATTTTTCAAAAGTGAGGTATTATTTACCCAGTAAGTAGTATGTAAATCAACTTGCAAGAACTGTTAAATATTTATAGTCTGTCTGGAAGGTTAGAAGAAGTGCAAGTTGTAGGGATTGCAACCGCATGCTGATAACAACAGTAAAACCAAAACCATAAACATTGCAGAGGTCAAAAACATTTACTGTTTTCAAAATTTCTTTCTTGTCCTAAATCCCAAGATTTGAAAAAATACATTCTTTTAAAATATATCTCTTACATTCCACTGGCCTAGTAAATTGCAGCTTGCCTCTCACAAAGCTTTCATGCCTGAGATTTGGTCTGAATTCTTTAGCACTTCAAAGCATGACTGAAGAAGAGTGTGTCAGTAATTTACTGTCTCTTTGCATCTGTCACCTTGATTTTCTTCACCATAAAGCTTTAAATCTTGGACCTGGAAAAGGTGGAGCAAAATGCTGGTGCAGCTCTCTCCTCTTCCCACTATCCTTGCAGAAAAGAGGGGAGAATGTAAAACTCTGAGCATACAACCTTCCTAAATAAGGACTGGTTTTTGTTTCAACATAACTCTTTCAAGAGTTAGCAGATGTTTCAAATTGGAACTTCTAAAATGCTGATAACTGTGCATATCTCAGACTACAATCCTTTCCAGAAGTCACTTTACTTCCGAAATATTTATAAAAAGACCATATGTTATATTTGTTCTTTGAGTTGGGGGAGGGGGAACACAACAATGCATCAGTTTATAGCCGATTTTCATTTGCTTTTACTATTGTCCGCTCAATAATCACTTTCATGAAAACTGTATCATTTTTCCCTTTCTGGACTAAAATGTTGTCCTTGCATTATTAATTTGAGCAGCTACGGAATCTGTTCCCATTAATAATCTCAAAAATAATAACAGTAAGGAAACACACATGTAAACATGAGTAAGTTACATAAATCTTTACATATTTATCCTTCACTTCTGTAATGTACAGCTGTTTGCCTTCCTGCTGCCAGATTGTACCCATGTTTTATGCTTAAACTGAGAAACTAAAGAGAAGAATAGGTTGTCACTTCATCAGATTGGAGGCAATCCTTGCCTAATTACTTGAGAGGTGTTGCTGTCTTTCTTGAGTCCCCTTTTATGTCAGGAAGCCAAGTAAAATGACACAAAATTAAGCTTCCCAAGGGGAGACTGATGAAGATTCTGCCAAGCCAGGCTTACATCACTCTCTGCATACACACATGATGGAATCTCCTAATGCGAGCTCTGAGAACAGGGACCTCTATGTTTGTGGTGAGCTTCAGACAAAGAACATTGGCTGAGACCTGGCCAATGTGACACTTTATAATAAACAGGGAGAGGCCAATTAGGCCCATATGCCTGAGGTTCCTTTCATCTAACTTCTGTCAGATAAAAGAGCTGCTTTGTCAAGCAAAGCTCCTTTTCTAGTCAGTGAGAAGAGATAAGCATCTCCAAAGGCAAACTGCTCAACATATTTTACACACCTAATGTGGTGATCTGAGATGAGACATCATCCAGGGTGCTTATTCTCCTTGTTTCCTCAAGGAGGATCTTTGATGGTTAGATAAGCCACACTCCCAAGTGTGGAAGGAATAAAAATCCCAGCCAGTCAGAAATAAGGACAAAATGTAAAGGCAGGTATTCTGAGAAAATACCTATGGCTTAAATTGTATATTACATAGCCATCATGCTATGATGGATGATGGATGTAGGATAAAGATCAGACTGCATGGCCAACCTGGATGCTGTTTGTACTGCCAATGTACTGCCAAACTGCCCTCAATTATTATGCATGTACATTTTTAAAAATAATGGACTAACAGCCGACTCCTTTATCTTGTGTATAAAAAGGCTTTAGGTACCTTTTATGAAAAATGTGTCTCACCACACTCCTTTGTAACAGATCCTTCACATATTAGTTATTATAAGACAGTGGTATCATCAGGAAGGTGTGTTTCTCTCAGGAGGTTTCATCTTGATATGGTGATACTTTCAGGACACCAATTCAACGTGCACGTCTCTTAGGAAAAAGTTTCTGCTCAGAGTCAAGATGGAATCAAAGTGATATCATACCATATTTCATGTTATCAACTATGAAAGAAAGGATTTAAACACTGGATCTGTTTCTAAGGCATTCAATTTGAGGAAAAGAATTAGCATTGCAAAGAGAAAAGGGAGAATAGTGACTTTTTTCTTCTGCATTCATTGTCTTGAATCAGCCTATTGTCTGGGGCTGTACGTGTGTGGGAGTGCAATTCACTGGTGGTTGAATTCAACTCTCAGTTCTTTCAGCTGTGTTTTCAGCCTCTGATTTCCTATGTTTCTCTCTGTAGTTTTAATAATGAAGGAGATTTTAGGACAATATGTTCTACATTTTCTGCATTATTGAGTTTTCTTCATGGCCTTTCCAGAACAACAAAACAAGATTAAAGCTTCAACAGTGTGAAACCAACACTAATAGATTAAGTGGCAGCACCAAAAAATCCAAGAGACACTAGGGAATATATTGTATTCCATACCTATATAATGAAAAAATATGATATTCATGTAGTCATACAATTTGCAATCACTGAGGTACTTGTTTAATCATATCCTCACCTAGTTAATTTTTAGTCCTGGAGGCAATGCTTTGGCCTTTTGTCTCTA
>NW_005054318.1:3911200-3966695 GCF_000277835.1 Geospiza fortis | reverse complement strand
GTGCAGATTTCCCTGCATACAGGTATGTATTTATGTGCACAAATTCATGAATACATGTAGAAGCCCACAGCTGGTAGGTCACAACTTGTGACATACACCTAACAGATTAATTCAATAGTTACCTGTGTTATAGGATTGAAGGAGAGGGAAATGGCAGTGGTGACAAGAACACTATACAGAACGAGGAAAGTCTGATAAAACCTGACAAGACAAGCAACAAGCCTTTAAACCATGAGAATAATTGATTATTAGGATATTTACTAAGAAATGTGTTAAATTTCTCACTTTGCTAGAACGCCTTGTTAGTAAAGGTGCCAGTGATTGCTGATCTTAAAGTCTACTAATTTAAATAACAGACTTCAAATTAAAGCTTTTAGGAAAATAAAGAACATTTTGTTAAAATTAATGCAAGTGAAGAGATGCAGCAGCGTAACCTGATAGCTGAGCAATTGTCAGTAAAAATTAACCAGAAAGACAACAGGTAAATACATCAGTATTCTGTGAAAAGTAATCTGAGGATTTTCCTCCTTCATTGAAAGGAAAGGTGCTATTGCTGTGTTCCCTTATTTTACATAGGCTTGCCTTCACATGGATTATGTTGTACAAAATGAGAATTTCCTGACGGGAATAGCTTAATATATATGGCAGAAAGTTTGCCTGCAGATGGAAAGAATAAGGACTTTTCCCACAAGCATTTGTAGAAACATGAATTTATAAGGCAAATAGTCCGCAAGGGCTAAATTATGATCAAATGCAGGGAAACTAGATGTACTTTGTGCTTCTGATATGCACTGAAAAGAAAATAAGCCTTGGTTTTTGCATAAAATGTATAAAATATGTTCTGTTCTCTTTTCCATGCCCTTGCTTCCAGCCAGACATCTTTAATGTCTTATTAGATGATTCTGAAAAAGGGAAATAATTTAACATGGCATAAAACTCTGGAGAGATGATTTCAAAGGGGTCAGTAATAAATAATGCATTGTATCAATAGCTGTTACTTTAAAAATGATTCACTGATTTTAACTGGAATATACATCTAAACTAAAGATGTTGTCTAGCCTACCCAGTTCCTGTCTCCTTCTCATTCAAGTTTCACATATTCTGGGAACTATAGCGTAGCATATTAAGATTATGTAGCTATGTTTATGAAAAATCTTCTGACTTCTTATAAATAAAGTCCCAAATCCCATATGTAAGCCAGTGAACATCTTCTGATGTTCAAGAACTGAAGTGGTTTTCTAAATATATCATAAATTAACTTCTCCCTGCAGTTTGCTGCTAGGTACATCAGAGTGATGTGTGCCTTGAGAAAGGCTGCTCACATGGCTGTAATAACAGATATAATATTGGTTAGCCTGATATGTCCAGAAGGAGGTTTGCCAGAATTGTCCTGCATTAATGGCACTATAGACATCTCTACATTGTAATAAATCAATGATCAGTGAAGAGGTAAATCATGTGTTGGAAATCCTCAGGCCACAGAGATTTAGCTAAACAGACAAAAATGTGTGTAAGATGTATGTATGCATTACTTCTAAGGAATGCATTCAGTATTGATGAATGTGATTTGTTAGTTAGTGTAGTGTAAAGATTGTTTAAGAAAAGTGATTATTCCTAGTAACAGTGGCTCAATAATGCCAAACTGAAATCAGGCCTAGCAAGTCTGTTTTTTGTTAGTAAAGCTATTATTAATCTACTGTTATAATTTCTGAATTCTTCTTCTCAAGCATTCAATCTCAATGTGTGCCCTGTTACAAGTTTATTTTAACTTCACATGGGCTCTCTTCTGTCTGAGAGTCTTTACACTGTGTTTTTCAGAAGGCAACATGGCAAATCACCTTATTACCACCAGTTTGTACACATCTTTGAAATTAATATCTCCCAAAAAAAGAGAAAACCACAAAATGAAGTATCTGTTTCTATAAGAAGATTGATACTGCATGGGACTCAAATGATGCCTGTGCCAAGGGTGAACCTTGAACAGAATTACTTTTGGATCATGCAGAAGGCATATGTGTAGGATGGGCTGTGTATATGTGGGAGATGGTCCTGTAACTGGGAGAACACAAGTTACCCCACAGGAGAGGAGTGACAGCTGCAATAAATCTGAGATCAGGATGTATCCCTGATAGACACCATGTAAAACTACACTGTGAAACTAAGCAGGCATTTTTGCAGGTCAGTAAAATGCTGAAGAATAAAGAATACGGAGGCTAAGGACTTGAGAGGCTTTGGTCTTGTAGCATGAACAGAACTGTAGCAAGAGAAATTTATATTCAGTTCCTGCTCCATTTGTGGGCAGCATTATTTGGCTGAAAGTAAGCTCTTAAACTTACATTATGCAGTGTTCTCCAGCTATCAAATAGAGATGGGACAACTTAATGCCATGAGATTTTCTAAAAATAAATTTATTACTGAAATATTCTGTTTTCAGATGTGGCAGCTATAGGATCATGTAAGTACCTTTTATTATAGGGGAGAAAATATAACAATAAACCATAAAATTTATCAGTTTTAGTTCCCTGCTTCTCAAAGTACGAGTGATGAACCTATCAAATGAACAAATGCCTCTTTCATTTGTCTTCTTTTTGAAGTGGAAAATGAAATCTCAGTCACAAAATATTCTGAAAGTGGTTTATTTTTTCTCTAATTGATTTAAAATACTCACTTTCTAAATCTGAAAAGTTGCAAACAACAGCTACACTCTGATTTTCTTGAAAGAATTCTGCACCATATGTAAGCTGTTAGGCATCTGTTTTGTCCTTGTGTACATGTCAAATCATACTCCAGTTCAGTCTTGATTGTCCTATTGTGGATCAAAGCCATGCTTTGCAAAAACACACCATGCTGAAGCTATGCTCACTTACAGCCTCACTGCTAATGCCACCAAAATAAATTTTATCAACTTCCTTGCTTCAGCAAACAGCTGACATTTCTTTTGGCAAAATGAACCACAAAACTCCTGATCTGACGTCAATGGGCTGACAACGGCTTTGCACCAGATGAAAATGTTTGTGGCTGAAGTGGGTGCTGTGCACCAAACCACATGTACCACTGCTCTTCTGAATGGCAACAGAAGTTTTCACAGTGTCAATACTTTTGTAGGTTTTTTTATTCACATAAAACTTTGGAGCTAGGCACTTCTGATTTTGAAATAAATGGAGTTTTAAAATATCAGTGTCTAACATGCTGCATATTTGGTGTGCTGGACCCAAGGGGGCTTTTTCTTGGAAATTGAGACATTCTGATGAAACATTCTCATTACACTTTTCTGATAAATTTATTTACCGAGAGCTTTCATAGCTTTCTATAATTAAATAAATAGCAGTTAATGATTTAATTTTCATTTTCTTTCCTTAATGAAATATCAATTGTGATTTTTGCCTTGTTTGGACTATTTTTCTTCCATGAAAACAGCAGAATATTTCTATTTTCCTAGACCACCAAGAAAGCTTTCATTTCAAGAAACGTCATTTTATCATCTGCAGTCCTTCAGGTAGCAAAAATATAAAGGGTTTTTTCTTAGTAATGGAGAGTACATGCTTCTGCCTGAAAACTAAGCTCTAAGACTTTTTTTAAAAAAATCTTTAAGCAAATTTGTAATTTTTATTAATTATTGAATTCTTATACAGGTCAAAGGAATTCTAGAAGAAAAAAAAAAGAGGGAGATTATTTTAACTGGAAGGTTAATATCTAAGTATACTTGAAAGAACATTACAAAGTTACTCAGTTTCCTGCGTCTGACATAAGGTCCAACTTAGTTGTGATTCCATCAGAGCTTTGTTTGCACTCCTTGTTGATCACCAAGTCTTGATGTACTGGTCTAACTTCAACTTCCTCTGTCAGCATTGCAGTTACACTGTACAATGAGCTCTTCATGAGGTTGCACAGCATAATTTCCATATCATGGGACCCAGCACTCTCTAACGTTTTGTTGCTCCTACTGTTTCATCCAATGCAGCTATACAGCATTTCCCACAAATTTACACAGACGTCATCACAAATTTCTTAGTCATGATTGCTTTCATCTGTATAATGGACCTTGTTATAGCTCTTCTTAAGCAATATTGAACTATCAGGAATATATATTGCCCACCAGGAAACTACCTAAATAATGTTGCAACCAACATCCATACAGGACATTTATCTGTTCTCAATAAGGAACAGGAGCAATAGCTCCACTATGCAAGTTCTGCAGATTAAATTGATATATACATTTGTGTCAAGATCTTGCTCTTTTCTGAAAACTTAGGAAATCATCAACAGTGTTCTTCATATGCAATCCTGGCAAAGCTCAGATTAGTTTAAGGTCTTTTTATGGTCTGGGCATCTATAAGAAAGTTTCATCTATGCATTTGGCCAAAAGTAATCTGCAGCTTAAAAATGTAGAACAATTTAAAAAATAGTTTATGGCCACCACTAGCCTTAGGATCCTGAAAATCATAAAACTAGACTAAGCCACAAGGTCACCGAGGTATTTCTCTATAGGTATTGGCAGTAAGTAGGAGCTGTCTTATGGTTTTGTAGCAAGGAATACAGATAAAACATCCATAAACTGACAGACTTGTTTCAGGAATGATAGTTGTCCACTTTTTAATGATTCATGTAATTTCATTTTAGTACCTTTTTAAATAGTCATTTGCCACTTCTCCCTTGGTAGAAATAGAGAACAGAAAATGCGTGCGGCAAACATAAACCTTTCTCTGCCCCCTATGCTGCATTGCATGGGACCCTCAATCACATATGACTTCACATCTTGGGTCATTCATAATTTCAGAGCCTTTGAGGGGTTAAGGATTGCAGTTCAAAAGGCAGCTGTGGGGCTTTTTACTGAGCATTGCCTAGATATAAAATGTTGCATTTAATAATTCTGCTTCCCACTCTTTGGAAAATGCTCATATTCGTTTTTAATTATTATTTTGATGTTATTCAAGTAAAAATTACCTCAGTTTTTCAGAGAATGAAGCAAATACCCAAGCACACCATATGTGTGCTTGGCCACCAATTAATGACATAGCTGTATAATGGCATAGCTGCATAAACAGTGCAGAGGGAGGAGGTCAGTCTGAGAACAAAAAAATTATCTAAAGGCTACGATCTTGTTTATGAACAGATTGATTCATGTAAATTCACTCAAAGTTGAGAATTGTTTAAGGATTCTGTTATGCAAACAAATCTGCTATACACATTGTTTGCAAGATATCAGAGTAAGTACTGAATCTCCATCCTACATGGCTGGCTATATAAAGCATGGCTTTGATCATTGGTTAGTAGATTTAGGCTGCAGAAAGTAGTTTTACTTGAATATCAAGAGACTATGATTTCACTGCAAAGTACAATTTTATATATAAACAAATCACTGCAATAAGCCCAAAATATTCATTAATATTAATGAACAATATTAATATTAAACATAGATTTCCTGACTTAAGATTGCATTTTAAATGCAATTGAAATGTAGTTCTATGGGATACTGATAATGTTCTATTTTTATTTAATGAGGATTCCATATATTTACCATCAGTATAGTATTTACCTGTCTTACTGAACAGATTTTACCTGTTCTCAGAATTTGCAGTATACTGCATGCATATAATTCATGCCTGCTTTTGGTCCTGTCATTCTTTGGGTCTCATAATTTTATGTGGTTAGCAACAACTCATGGCAAGATTCAGTTACATTAAGAAACTTCCCCAGTTGAAATCTTGACCTGTTGGGCAAAAGAAATATAAGCAGAAGTTGCAATAAGGACAAGATTTATAGGTCGATGACAGCTATTGAATGTTAAAATTTAAGCCTCAATTGCTCATTCATGTGGGAAGAAGTGAGCACAGATAATTCATATATTGTCTAAATCTATATAAAATAGCTATGACACTGCTTGAGTAGCTGCTTAGCATTTGCTGCTGAAATCAAGACCATTTATAGCAGTGTCAAACCAAAGGATTTACTCCATCCCATGTAGCTGAAGTAGGTGCCCAGAATTCCTTCTATGTACATAGCAATTCCCTGTTCCACTGGCAAAATAACCCGGGTGGTTCATGGAAAATGTCATGCAAGTTGGAGTGTACAAATGCACTGAAAAGCGAAAGGCATCACAGACTAAATTATTATAAATACCTGCTGCTGTATTTTACAGATAAACTGTACTGTGCCAGGCTGACTGGCAATGCTTTTATTTTGTAGTGACTGTATTTAATTTTATGTAAGAGAAGACAGCATCAACAGATATTCACTCAGGGAATGACTGGGCAGATAGTGAAGGCCACAGAGCATTAGCAATGCTAAGAAGTCTCAAACAGTCCTTAGAGGAATGGGAGTTTCATAAGAGTCTGACTGTGTCTCAAATATCATGCTGACGTTTGTCAGCAATGAATTTCCCACACTGTGGGAGTTTTAAAGAGTGACTTATTGGCTTATTGGCCTACTCAACCCATGCATGCAAATCCAAAGAGACAGATTCACTGCATTTTTGCATGTCCTTAATATTCCAAAGCCTTAGGATTCGAGTATTGCTCACATGGTGGTGAGCATACAAATGCGAGAGTACGGGGAAGGACTGGGAGCACAATCAAAACAAAAATTACAAGACAGGTCATTGTACTCAAGTGTGTTATGAGGCAGCACAGAATAAATAAGTCATTGAGAGCAAAGTGTCTCATTCTGGAAATTAGGACATTTTAAAAGATCAAGTATGATTTTGTAGTTGTGAGTTACTTGACTGAGATTTTCATTCTGTAATTTTTAAGCAGTGTCAGAAAGAGCAGCTAAAGCTGCTTGCTTTGACTCACTTAATCTTGAATTAACAAGTAATTTTAGTGTTGGAAAGTCCTTCAGATATTTCTCTTTCCTTTATTGAAAAATACCATTCCCTGTTCTGGGTGGATTATCCTGGCCTAGTGACCTGTCCTCTGGAATATCATCCCAGGATGTCTCTGTGGACAGCCCTCAGCTCCCAGCAGCACTGCAGCCCCACAGAGCACATGCTGAGTTCAGGGACCATCAGCTATCAAAGGTTATTGATCTCAGGGACAGCTCAAAGCTGTCAGGCAGCTGTCACAGGGCTGGGCTGTGTTCAACCCACTCAGCTTTTCCCTCCCCCAGAGCAGTTCTTTAGGCTTCTGGTTAAAAATGCCCACACATGGAAGACAACACCCTTGGTCAATAGGGATTATTAAAGCTTTCTCAGGACAGCTGAATGAAATCCATTTTTTTTAATCTGGGCTGTATTAAAGGTTTCTATTAAAATGCACTTTTCATTGGAAATGGCAGATTTTTTTTTTCTGTGATCTATTTTCTAATAATACTTTTAGTACACTAAATGAAAATTTAAACCCACTTGACTATATAGATGAATATGTAGTAATTTTTTCATTATTTCCCATTTTTTTGACTTTGTCCCATCCTTTCCAAGTTCTTCCAGATTAAAAGATACATAATGTGAAAGGAAAGAGTAAAAATGAGAAAGAGTAAAAACAAAAAATTTAGATATGTAATTTTTCATAAAAAACCAAAATTCTTTCAGTGATCTGAATGAAAAGAGGCTTTCTATAACATAGTATCTATACTTCCACATATAATATTTTACATTTGAAATAATTTTTTTATCTGCTTGGAGAAGCCATGAAACTTTGGAAAAGAACTGTACAAATACTTGAAAATTACATCCCTGGTGAAGTTAGTCTTCAAGGCAGCCAAGCATTTGTCATCTATATGTAGGTCTGTTACACAAAAATAAGAGTACTCACTAGGGGAATTCAGGTGGATTTAATTTTACTTTTTTTCAGGCAAGTTTGCTGCTGCTTAGGTGTTAAGTATTGTCAGAGTTTTGCAAACTTGCAAATGAGTGTAGGAAGCACACACTGAAGGGCTTCCAGGGCAGAGGGGGAGCATCAGGGAAAGATGAACAGGTCACAGACAGCTTGAAAGATGAAAGAAAGATAGCAACATGTGTATGGCTCTCCTGGATACTTCCAAACAGATAAAGAACAAAGCAAAACATAAATCAGTGACAATCAGGTACATAGGTTTCACTGTCCACTCCTAGAACCGGGATTCTCAAGGATGTACGTGTCTCAATAGCTGTGTTGCCAGTGCACAGGAATCCCTTGCTGTTTGGTAATGCTGCTTTGCTGCTGCTGCCAGCACCATTTTTCTTCATTTGAGATACTGGGGGTTAACACTAGGTGAGATTTTTCAACCTATTTAACCATGTGTTGTGAGGTTGGTTGACCTTTGACTGCTAAGTGCTGACAGGGTCCTGTGAACCCTAGAAATGATAGCAAGATCTACTGGTGAGGTGCAAGCAGATAAAGAACAAAGTAGCACTTAAATCAGCAGAAGCCAATTAGGGCACTCCCACTTCAAAAAATTTGCAAGGAGGAGAGGAAAAGACATGAGCCATGATTATTATGCACATTGGAAACCTGTCACAGTCATAAATTTGAAATAAATTGCTACAGGAACTGGGCAACTTGTTAGTAAATGCTCCAGAACTGGGGACTGGCAAAACTGTATACCAGAATTAATATTTTGTCAGGGTAAATACGTCCAACAGAGACCTGTTCTTGCCACCTTTGCATTATATTTTGGCATTCAATTTCCAGCACAAGAAAGTTTCTCCTGGTTTGTTTTTTTTTTTGCAAGATAGGATACTAGGGAGAACTCCGAATAAACAGCACAGAAAAATGAGAGAAATCTTGAACTGACTTATCTCTTTTCAAATTTGAACAGGATTTCTATACTAGTAATGAGGACTAAGAAATCTTGGGAGACAGCCTTGAGCCTGAAAAATGGCGGCATGCTTCTTGAGCTACTACAAAAATTTGTATGAAGAATTAATGCTTAAGTTTCAGGTATCTGGGTACCTTGTAGTTTCATTAATTTAAACAAACAGTAATCAGCTACAATTATGTGTTTTTTCCTTGATCCCCCACACTAGAGATAAAATCATTGCATAGAAAAATAGTTCTTTCTGTCATCTTATAGATGGCAAAACCAAATATGGAAATGCTTTGATGCACTGATAAGAGTCACCAAAAGTATAACCCAAGGCCACCAATAAAAATACCAACACACTGCTAAAAGTCAGAATAAGCCTGAAGAATGGGCAAGAAGAAACAATATGTTGAAAACTGCCCTGTTCTTAGTGCAGGGAAGATTTTCATTTCTTCTAAAACTCTGATAGGGTCACAATGACTGACTCAGGATCTTAAAACACAATTTTCAAAGCATCTGAGTGACATCAAGGAGCATATTACCATCAACACCCAATGAAACACAGTTATTCTATTACCTCATTCCTGTAGAAAATGCTGTTTTCTCTCAAGGCTGTTCCAGCCCTTGTTGGGTCATTCACATGAGTGATCTCCAGGAAAGAAAAATACAAAAATATTCAGGCAACTCAGGGTCACTGTTTCCAAAGCAAATTGTTTGGTCTTGCCTGATGCTGTTTTTTGTTTTGGATTTTGCGTAGATAAATAATTAGGACTTCTGAATACATCTACTTGTTTATTGGATCTAAGAATTCAATATATAAAATATAAAATTCTTGTGAACAAAAGGTGAATGTATTTTTCTTGACAAAACAAATTCAAAGGTAATGGGGACATTTTCTGATTGTGCAGTCACACAGGTTTTCCACTTCTTTTGAGAAGCTGAATGATGCCTATTTTTTCAGATTTTCTTCTTCTTACCTTTTCTTCATATATTCTTCAACTATGCTGCATCTGAAAGACATGGAGTCTATATGGAAGACTTAATTACTCACCAGATTTTTAAAATAGAGATTCCAGTCCCAAAACATCAGAAACCGTGTATAATTAATACAAGCAATAATTTTTATTAATATATTCTGTGCATTTTTATGATATTTTTATTACTAGTTTAGGAGTAATTGGGAAAATATATAAGGGATATATATATTTTTCTGCAAGTGGTTTTGGTATTGGATGTGTTTTTGTTCTACAGACTGAGACAAGGAACCTGAGAGAAGTTGAGTTGGTTCATTGATCAAAATATTAATTTCTGAAAAATCCTTGATATCATAAAATTGTACAAGGGGGAAGAGTATGTAAATCAGACAATCACTTTCTGTTGACACATTCTGTGTATAAAGATTATTATTAACAGAGGAAAAAAGTTAGGACATGCAAGATACTGAGGTAATACTAAGAATCTGGTTGTTTTCCTGTCTTCCATAGCTTTTCTGCATCTGTTGAATTATGGCATGTTGTGTTTCCCACTACCTGTCAACAGCTATTGAATGTGCCACCCAAATGTTGATTCATCAATGTTTTCAGTAATGCTGCTGCTGCAAGATAGAAGAAGGGCCGTTAAAAAGGTTGGTTGTTGGAAATAAAAGCAGACTAGTTGGATGAAAATTTTTGTTTTAATTATACTCGAAGTCTTCCTTTCCTTTACTGAAAAAAAATAACCTGCTTCTGGCTGAAGTTGCAAACACAAGCATGAACTCCAAACTTTTAGTTGAAAACTATCATGAAACATGTAACATAAAGTTTCAACTTTCTAGAGTAAGGCATTTCATACTGATTTCTTTTTAGCAGGGAAATATGATCGGAAACTAGTAACACATTTGGTATGTTAGTTTCCATTTTAACACCTAGTAGGAGCTTCACTGATGGGCTGGAAGGCACTGGTTACTAGTGTCACCCTGGTTTTTTAAGATTTTCTAGGCCTTCTGATATTGACATTCTTGTGGTGAACTTTCTCAGACACTTTCTGTAAACAACTGATTGTTTTGTCTTCTTTTATGGAGGAGGAGAAAGTTGATGGACTGATGGCTTAACCAGTGTCATTGGAGAGGTGTCCCCGCCACCCTCCAATCCACTGTCACTTTTGGAAAACTATAAATGTTGGAGTCAGAGAATAAACTTCCTCTTTCTTCCTTCACCTTGAGAAGGTAGTGTGCTTGTGTTCTTTCGTGTCTTATAGTGGCATACTAGCTCAGTACTCGACACTGAACATGGCAAGAAACAGCTTCTGGTAAAGGAGACAGAGTTAAGTTCAAAGATTATGGATGCAGCCAGAAGAAATCAGCTGTGTCCTATAATGTCAGAAAGCCACGTGTGAATGTGAGTGTTCCCCTCTGATAGACAGTTTGTTAAAGCCTCTCAGGGACCAAACATGTCTCAGTGTTTTCCATGCACTGGTGTAGTTTCTCATCTCCTTTGTCACGAGTGTCACAAGGACATGCCTTACTCAGATCACAACAGGGATCAGAATCCCAAGTGAGGTTCTGGGACATATGGGTGCTGTCTAATTTATACACAAACCACAAATATATCATCACTGCACAGGATGCCACCTTTGCTGCTCATGCTTACTCCTCCATATTAGTTGTGACTCCCCTACAGCACTTTGAGCAAGGGCAATAGCATCCACCTCTTTCCATTTCCTTGCACTCCCATATCTACTCTTCTTCCTCTGATCATTTGCAGATCAACTGTGTTATTTGTGCACAGCTCAAAATGTCAGTTTGTCACTGAAGCTGCTCCATAGCCTGTGGGATGTTGCTCAGGCTGTGTCTAAAAGCTTTGGATTTGGCATTAAAGGGAGAAATCCTGTCTGGCTCTTTTTGGTCAGCAACAGCACTCCCAGCCAGCAGCTGACTCGGTATCTCCACTTCCAGGCTGTGAAGATGAGTCACTTACTCTGATTCCAAAACCACTTTTTAATAGTTTAGCTCCTGAGTACAGATCTTATCAAAACCATGACTCTCCTCAACTGTTCTACTCTTAAAAATACCATTCTTCTCTCAGAAACAAAATTAAATGGGTATTGTTTTAACATTTCCCCATAAAATGGCAGTTTTTTCGCTAATGAAGAAAGATTTCCAATTTTAGGCTACTAAGATTCCCATTGGGTGATCTGACAATATTTACAAAAATCCTTTACTCAAATGTGATATTGTTTGGAGCTAATGAAATAACTTTTGATAAGAAAAAAAAAAGCATTTATTATTATAAAAATTCTATTTTGCACACGAATTTGATTCAGATCACACAGATAAATGTTTAATATTTTCATTCCTTATTCATGCAAAGCAAGGCAGGTTAAAAATCCTTGGAAATACATGCATTACACTTCGAAATTTAGCTACTCTGTGTGTAATGAAACTGGTTCTCCACATTCAAAATACGCCTCAGTACAGTGCTTGAGCACTTAGTGGAGTGTTTGGTGTGATCCCTATATGTTGCCAGGTAAATGAATGCAGAAATGTTTTTAAAATGTTATTAAGAATTGTTTTGCTTATAACTCACTAATATTTCATTAGTGATGTAAACTGATCTGTTTTAGTTCACCTGAGTTGTGAAACATTTTGTGAAAAACAAATAGGCACATGTCTGCATTAATAAAAGACACCAAAACTCTAAAGGGATTTTTCTGGTTTACCAAAATACTTTCAATTTCTTGAGAGGTAAGAAGAGATATAAAATTCTGTGACTGATATAACTGTTATCATGCTTTCATTCCAGTGTAAGTACTACTCAGCTAGGTTACTTTTACAGTAATATTCTGTTCTTAAAATATATAAATGGAAAAAACCTCTATGATCTGTTTGAATTGATCTTCAATAATAAAGGCAAGCCAAATAAATTTCAGGTTTAAAGGAGTTTGAAATTTGGCATATTTTCATTTTGATACTCATGCATTTTATTATATTAATGTTAAAGGCCCTTGCTGAAAAAGGTATTTCATTACTTTGAGCCAGTGACTGAGTTACTGAGCATTCAGACACAACCACAGGAAATTGCCATGTGTGTCCTACACAGAAATGGGAGGAGACAGAAAAGTCCATTCATAAAATAATATATATATATCCACACACACACACACACACACACACACATATATATATGTATGTGTGTACATTTATGCAGGGCGTTATGATTACTTCCCTTGGCACAGAGATACCCCAATAAATCAAAACACTTGTTTAAAGAATAATAATGATATTTTTTGATTCTACTTCACTTTATGAGGATTATAGAGAGAATATATCTTCTTTTATTTTCCTGAAATTTCTCTTAATTCTAGCTGTTTCTTTGGATCATCCTTGTCATTTATTTAATATAATTTGTACAGCAGCAATAATGTAATACAATTATAGAATGGTTTTGGCTAGAAGGGATCTCAAAGATCATTTAGTTCCAATTGTCCCACAATGGACAGGGATGCCACCCAGTTCACCAGGTTGCTCAGGGCCCCATCCAACCACGAACACTTCCAGAGATGAGGCACCCACACATTCTCTGGGAAGCTTGTTCCAGTGCCTCACCACCCTCTGAGTAAAGAATTTCCTCCTTACACATCTTTACATTCTCAAGCTTTTCCAGTTCTCCCCAGATATCATCCCTTCTGCCTGTTGTGTCAACTGCACCTCTCAACTAGGTGCCACTGCAATTACTGGACCCCTCCCTTGAGAGACAACACAAATGTGAAGAATGTCTGCAGGATTATAAAGAGAGATTTAATTTTCCATTTTAAGATTTAATTTTCCATTTGAAGGAAGTTCATAGTGACCAAAAGCAGTTTTCAGTCCAGTGCTCCAGACATGCATTATTGGACCTCTCTTATACCACCAAGGATCAATACCTGGAAAACTTTATGCTTTTTAGAGTTTTAGTTTTGTATTGTGAAAGACATGCTGTAGGGTCTAGGACATCTCACACTTTGAATCAGTTAGTCAAAAAGTCTTACAATTTTCTTCTTCATTAAGTGGAGAACAAATATGAATTCACAGAATTCAAGATGATAAAAAATGTTAAAGTAACATAGAAAACTAAAAACAATAGAGAAATTGCCAAACATGTGATGTTTTGATAATGAGTTGTGCCAGGCTCCATTACAGACAGAGCTGTGTCTGTGGCTACATTAGTCTGAGTTGTACCACAAGAGTGGTATAGGATGAGAAAGGATTCCTGTAAGGGTGGGATACAGCTCTTCCCACAGCTCAGTGCTCACATCCCTGCTCCTCATACTGCCCATGGTTCATGCTCAGAGTACAAAGAGCCTGGGCTCCCATCTGGGCTGTGAAAGCTCTCAGAACTTCCTCCTCCCCCAGTGTTTATTTTCTTCTGTCATGGTATATTCCCTGGTATACAATACCTTGGGCTGACCTGGCAGTGAGAGATGGTGCCTTGCATTGGGCGGGTCAGTAAAAACAAGTTTGACAAAGGAAGCACGGAGCACTCTCAGCACGGACAAAGCATTGCTGGCAGTCTCAACCAGGGTGGTAAAGTCAGAGAGGTGACAGATTTAGACAACAGGGCTAGGCTTTCATCAGTTAACTCTGATCAAGTGTCTGAAGGTCCCAGATAAGCTCTTTGACATCTGAGCAACAGAACAATATGTAAATAAAGCTTTCATCACACAGTGAAATTTGAATAAGCAACAATTACATATTCATTACAAATATATAATAATATTATATGCTAAATATGTTAGTGAGCACAACCCACCAAAATATTTCCTAAAGACACCTTTGGACATAACCAAGAGCCTCTTTCTGTCTGTGTAAAAATGTCCTACATTTGCACCAAGACTTCTTTGTATTGCTTTGTTAGGAAAAATAGCCTGTAGATATAGGAAAGAAGAAGTCCTCAAGAAAACTGACATTTGCAGTGCTGGTGCTTGTTTCTAACTAAGGAAAAATGTTTTATAGCTGTATTCCCAAATATCTTTCTGGCACCTCTTCAGTGAGCCTAAGCTCGATGACATCTCAAGTTGGACTCATCTGCAGCCTGGTTTCCTTGCTGCTCTTTGGGAACATCAATAACTTTCCAGTTTCTCCTGCTGCTCTCTTCCAAACCTGCTAAAAGCTCCCTTTAAATTGTTTTAAAGAGGGAATAATAAAAATATCCTATAAAATCCAAAATCATAGCAACAGCCACAGAGGGGACAATATCTAATTGGTTTTGTTTGCAGCATATCTGACCCTCAAAGGTTTGCAGTCAAATTAGAAAGTTCAAAACTGGTTTTAGACTGAGATAGTAACAGCAAGAGCACAAGTTTCCTTAAAAGAAAACAGGCAATCCTCTCCCTTTGCAATACCTGTACAGAAATCACTTATGCCAACAACACTGTTCTGAGTTTCAAGCCTTAAATTTATTTAAACTTGAACTGTGGAATTATGTGTAGCTTGTAGAATCATTTGTAGCTCTGCAAGGTCATCCATTGATATCTGATGCTTTTCACAACAGCCAAACTAGCAGCAATCTTTGGAGTGATGATTGAAGCACAGGAAACAATGACATAAAAGTGACCTTCTCTTTAGATCCCATTCTCAAATGTTTTGTTGCAAAACCTGAGGTTTGTGTTCTAGGCTTAAACTTAGTTTATATCACACAGAATAAGTACAGAAGATAGTATCTTCATAAGGAACCTTAGAGTTCTAAGCCATTTAGCTAAGACTGAGTATAACAAATACAGGAACAGGCATAAGAAAGGCGGCTTTCATCAGCTAACACACAAAATATCCTGTGTATTACACATGACTGCATGCAGAGTCACACAGAATCACAGAATGGGAATGGCATATGATTGGTACTAATACTTGTGGCCTGATAGGGGAACTTTTTTTTTTTGAGTAATAAAACTCTTTTTCACTGAAGTGAGGAAATAAAATCCACAGCCATTCAGCTGTTCCACCACACATAAAGGAAAGTGGTGAAAGGTTGAAGTTTATTATATGTGGAATGCTTTCGGGGCATACAGTTTGTCCCCCAGGTTCATTTTGACAGCATTCTCAGAATAGCATTCCAGAGTTTATTTTATATGCTATACACATTTACTCCTCTCAGATCACACACTCTGAAAGTTCTCCCTCTTATCAGGTAGAAGATATTTGTCTTACCCCAGCCCTTTGGCCTTATAAAGACCCTTTTCTTTCCAGGAAGTTTGGGAACTGAATTCATATGAGGGATTTCAAGAACATGTCTCAAAAAGATGAAACCCACTCAGGATGCATTATAGGAAATAATTCATCATTCCACCTCTTGTATACAATCAATAACACTAAAAGACTGTCTTGTCATCTTATCAGGATACATAGGTTTTAGCAGTTCCTTTATTAAGCCTGGAAAAGAAAGCAAGGAGAGGGGGATTCTTTGGACATCCAAACACAGTGTCACACTGAGTGTGATCCTGACACTGCCCAGGGAACCTGCTATCCTTTGTTTACAGATGGATCTGTGATAACCCGACAGCTCAGATGGAAGGTCACTCCAGAGGACAAGCAGGGAGTTCTTTTCCATCATCCCTGAATCCTGGAAATGGTGGGGTTTACCACCCTGGGCATCCATGAGGAATGTGATCAGCAGATATTTGGGCAATTTGTCTTCTCTTACAAGTAGGAAGAAGAGGGACGGGTGGACAAACCCCTATGAGCTATCTGGAGGGAATTATATTTTGATAGATAAAATAATAGAGCCATGAAATTTTACAGCTTTTTGACTGTTGAGATAGCAATTGTGCAAGGCTGCTTTGGAAATCCATGTGCATCCATGCCAGCAGGTGTACACAATCATTAACACCACATGTGATATCAGAACTGCACTAGAGGCAGTAAATGCTATCCCATAGTCTGACCTGAGCATGTCCAGGCCAGGATTTCACCCTCAGTTGCTGAGTCCATGAGTGCCATCACAAGCCACGAAGGATTTGCTCTTCCCTATTCACAAAAGCACAGCTTGAGCAACAGGCTAGAAATGCATTACAGCTTCTCCAGCTGTGGTAAACCCTTACAGCCCTCCTCAATGATCATCAGGGAAGCATTCACTTCTGGTAGACCAATAGTTCATCTTGGTTATCCGGATTCATTCTTGAGATCACAGTGACATAAACTCTTGCCTCAGAGGAAGGTATAAACACTTCAACAGCAGTCATTGAATAAGGTGCCTACACACTTTCCTCTTTTTTTCCCAATACTTAAAATATGGACTTCCATTTCTTGCATAATCTTCAGGGCTTTCAGCCTTGCCAGAACCCTAATAATCCTTATCTATTATTGAATTTTCTGAATAATTTAACCCTTTCTTCAGCCTGGATTTCAAATATATTTTAGATCTATAAGCTATCCAGACTTTTGACTTGTCACATAAATGAATGATTGCCTTCCATTGTTTCTAAATTGTTGTCTAACAAAAGCTTAAAATAAAATGTAGTCAGTTTGTTTCAGGTCTCCTACTAATTAACTTTAGATTTATTTGCTCTTTGACATTTATATGCAAATGGTTTTTATGATTGTTTTTGGCACATATCTGAAGCATATCATCTATGATTACATTGCCTTGTGCAACTACCAACAAACTGACATTTGACATAATTTTAAGTTACCATTGGTTTAAAGTTGATTTTTTTTTCTTTATCATATTCAATCTGTCCTAGAGGCAATTTTCTCCTCGAGGCGATTCTTTCTTTCTTTCTGTATCTGGAGAAGTAACTGCTAAAATAATTAATTCATCAAGGGAAAGAATTATACTTTGAAAATTAATGTGGGTAATAAAAGCCACAATTAATGCATAAGGACAAGTTTGTTAACAGCAGCATACAGGTTTCATTACTGACAAGTGACTGTCAATATTTTTATGCATGCCTTAGTTCACAGAGAACTGTTGATGAAGAGCAAGGGTCTTACTCAAGCTGTAGATAAACCCTAAATCGGGATACTACCACATCTTTGTGAGAAGGAGAGAATTCAGCTAGGTGCTGTGTATTCTTTTGGTTACAGGCATATAGTTTTGTGTTTGACGTAAGGAAATGGCAACAGATTTATTAATTATTTCATGTTGAGATGATTTTAAATTAAAGAAGAACAATATACCTCAAAATTTCCTCCTCAAGCAAATTTGAAACAGGAATCAATCAATAAGATTTACTTTATTACATTTAGAGCTAAGGGATTTATTTTTATAGAAAGGTTTCAAGTTTATTTTTAAAAAGCATACAAGCTTAAAGATTATAGGAATACGTTTGATTAAAAAAAGGAAAATCTGAGTTCCAGGTGGGGAACTGGGCATTCCAGCTGCAGTGGCTTGTGTCTCTTATTTCAGATAATTTTTCCTGTGTTCATGTATACTAACATCCAATAGCAGATCCAGTGTGAATGACTAAACAAATATAACGGGGATAAAATCACATTAAAGCAATACACCTCAATATCCATGTCCTTGGCAAACACTCCACTTGTCATTGTGCAAGAGTCTGTGCTTATTTGGTTGTTACATAAGTGATTTACTTGCCATGCTTTTCATTTTATGCAATTTGTTGTAGTTATGCAAAGAAAATATTTATTATTACAGGATAATTTAAGAGTAAAAATTGTAAAAGCTAAATTTCTGTGTATAAATGGTACATGACATGAAACAGGGAAAATTTAAATGAGCTTATTCTAATTTAGAACTTTATATTAGAAATATTGTTTGAAACATTAAAAATAAAGAGAAATTTGTTAGTAAGGGTGAGATTCATCTTCCTTAATTTTTGGCATGTGAAGCAAAATACAGACTATTGAAATGTATTCTGCTCATGGATTAGAGAGAAATTGACTTGTAAAGGGCAATTTAGGCCTTGTCTTTTAGACAGCTCTCTCAGAATAGGGTGAAACTTCCACAGGAGGTATCTGTCTTTCTCCACAGAAAACTTCAAAATGACCTCTTAAACCCAATGTCTGTCTATTAGATGGCAAAGATAAATGAGATGAACATTACTGCCAGTGTCTAAACCAGAGCATGGTGGTCTCCAGCAAGCTCAAGGACAGCTGTGCACCTTTCCTCAGAGTTTCCAACTCAGACAGATGATACTCAGCTACATATCCCACTGAGAGACACCTAAGAGGCTACTGTGAAGGTCTTGGAAGCTCACATCTTATTCCAAGATATTCACATTAAAGTGATGGGGGGGTGGGGGGGTGGAATAATGTTTTATGTGTCAGATGCTTGCTTATCTGTTCACTTACTGCCTACATTTCTCACTTATTTTATCATCTCTGTGTATTAGGGCACAGGTTTTACTCTAAACAAATAGGTTTTACTATAAACTTCAAAATGAAAAAAAATCACTCAATGGGCATAACTCCAGGACAGAAATGTAATTTCAAAATACCCCGGGAGTAGACAGAGGTTAAGAGGATGGCTTGTCCTGGTCAATGCCACTTTCACTTCTGCAGCCCATCTGGAGCTCTTCCATTGAGCCACCCTCTGACAGAGACATGCGAAATGCCTCTGGTGATGATCAAGGCCCCTGAACAAAACAGTGGTAAATGTACATTATCCATCATTTTAGCAATTTCCCATTCAACTCCAGTATCCACTATTTACCTACCAAGATGTAGGTGGCACAGACAGCACGCTGAGAGGTGATTTACTCAGACTCGTGCTGTTCACCCATCACTCTCTATACATCTCCATAACATGTGAATTGATTGTAAAATAAATTTGATCTGTGGACCTAATCCTGAATCTAATGCTAAAGTATCCTGACCAAGATTAATCCATTTTTCTCCAAAAGTTCTCCAAAACTACAGCTTGAGAGATGAATTCAAGTCACATTTCCCCATGCATGAAGAAAGTTCATTAAATTCAGCATAAAAAAAAGAGCAGGCAGCTAGAATGGAGTGCCAGATGTAAAAAAAAGATAACTGAGTACAGCACATACAAACATTTTTTCTGATTATTCCTTGCATTTTGTGTGACAAACATTTAATGCCTTAAGTTTCTAATTACTACTCCAGTCATAAGAAAGTATTTATTGCAAGAAACCTTGGGAACCAGCAGAAAGCTTTTCATGCACTAGATTTGATAGTGTTTCCTCTGATAAAATGTCATTGGTTTAACCCGTCTTTCTTCTATTTAATCACTTTCAGAGGCTCATTAGACCAAAAGGAAATAAGCTTTAAAACTCAAACCACATGTCACATATAAAGAACAAAACAACAACAAGAAAAATTACAGACTGTGTCATTAGTTTCAACATTGTATGCTATCTCAATAATAAAAGAGTTAAAAAGGTGTTAGAAATACCTTTTTCAAATGGGAAAATGCATATGATTTCAAGGTTATGGTTCCTATTAACCCACACATAATGGGAGTTTTCAAGGACACTGCACAAGTGAATTCTTGCCTTACAAGGACTTCCACTTCACTAATAATGAGTTTCTGCTACTTGTAATCTTTTGAAATTAGTATAAATCCTACACCAACTTTCCAAATAAACAAATCATGTATCCTTCATTCTACACAGGTAAATGGGTAGGTACACAGGCATAAAACTACTTTAAAAAGTTTAGAGAGGTAAGTCTTAGATTATGGGGACATGCAAGACCCACCAATATGATGCAGGAGTAAACTTTCTTCTTACAGAAATATACAGACAACTCATAGAACTCCACATCTTAAACTGTATACCCAGGCAAAAATGTATGAAATTCTTAAAATGAGTGCCCAGATTTGAGGCATGCCTAAGCCATTCAGTTTTACAGAGGTCTCCACTGCTTTGGAGTTCCTTTAATGCATTTTTCCTTGGTTGTCTTTTATTTTTCACATCTCTTTTTTATGGAATTGCAATGAACAACCATAAGGCATCTTCAGGCTACTCAATTACTAGAAAAAAGTCCTGAATGCTTACCTGACTGCCAGAGAGCTGATATCAGAGGGGGTGCATTTGGACACCACCAGATGTAGATCCATGTTCTATTTGCTTACATACTGAGAGGAAAACACAAACACAGAAGACACTGGAATTGTCTCATTTCCAAGTGTTTTCCTGATCTTCAGTGTTCTGTTCTCCTTATACCTCTTTTTGCACTCTTGCATTGAGATTACCCATACTCTCAAATTTTATATTCACTTAATTTCTGGAGGAGGTGAAATTTTCTTTTAGATCTCCATTAACTATTAAGCAAGGTCCATTTGACTGTGCCTAACTTGTAAAGCTATTTCTCATCCATAAAAAGATCTGGCAAACCAGAGCCCAAGTAATGTCAAATATTAATGACATATTAATCCCTCTAATTTCTACTTTTTTTTTTATTTAGACACCATGATGTGTTAAAATTTTAATATAAATTACTAAATAAAAAGACTAGCTCTAGATGAGTTCATGCTTTGACTGGGGGTGAAAAAGGATCATGCTAATTTTCAGTATATTTTTATTTTTATGGTTTTTATTATAAAGATCAAGATTATTGCACTTTCTAAATAATTTTAAGCGTAACAAAAATAAAATTGTTAATTTATTTCTTCTGAGCAGTTACAGAAAAAAAAATCAGATATCTGATAATTGTTCCAATTATGAAAAGAAGTTAAAGATATATGTCAACCAATTCTTTTGCTTTAAGGTGAAAAAAGCAAAATAGTGCCCAGCAAATCAGATTCCCAGCCACTATTCCCCACTCCTTGGAAAGAGTTAATACTCTTTCCTAAGTGTCTCAGCCAGCTTTCCTACCTACTCACACACTCTGACTTTGCAACTTTTTCTGTATTGACTTCTTTTGCTGTCAGAGAGTCTGTCAGACTCTCAACTCTATTCTAAATATTTTCTTCTTGCAGAGCTTGTTCATCCAATGTATGTTCACTGGATTGTGACTGATGTCTGCATTTTAAGGTTGAGATGTTTCATAGGACACCTGCAAGAGCCTTTAACAGATTTAAGAAGGAGAAACTGATCAGGTTTTGTAACACTTTCCTTGCTGGGCAACCTTCTAAATGCTGAAGATTTGACAGTTAAAGGAACCAAAAAAGGCTTTATGAAAAAAATTTTATAAAGAAATATTACATCTGGGCAGATAATACAATGTCAGTCACAGATTCATTATGTGTTTGGGGTTTGTTAACTAGAAAAAATTACAATCTCTAAACCCATATGTGTGTTGGTGTATGTGACTACATGTGCAAAGGAGACAAGTATAAATTTTTTTCCAACAAGTGCTCATATGGCCACATTCAGTTGGCAGAACTATGGGATTTAGCAGCATTATTTGACCCATGAGAAGAATGCTCAGAGTATTGCTCAACAATGGCTTTGCTCTAAAAGAACATTCGCTGGAAAACATATACATATGCACTCAGCTACTGTCCCAGTGTGCCCTACTGAAAATATTGCTTTGGTAAAGCTTCAAGACAGGATTTAACAAGGTGAGAGAAGAGGCAGGATATACCACTGCTTGTTCTCTAGGGTAGGCATCATTTCATGTAAAAGGCAAAATGTCAATAGAAACATGTTACTTCGCCACATTGCAGAGGAGATCTAAGAGGTTTAGTGCCCCAGAATGTTTGGTATTCCTTTTAAGCCTGCAACTCAGGAAAAAAAAAAAGTTCTAAACCCCTCATGTTTATTTGAATAGATGTTGGCAGGATAATTAAATGCTCCCTTCAAACATCCTGGTGGAAATATTAAACAGTAATTACCTTACTCAAGTCGTTCCTTTTGTGAGAAGGGGAACCACCTGACTGCCAGCTTTCGTTTGCCCTGACACAGATGCAAAGGCTCTGCTGCCTTTCTGAGCTGTTCACACACTCTTCCCATGAGAAAGTAAGCATTGATTGAAACGCGGCATTTTCTCCCAACTTGCGCACACAACTGCTGCTTGTTTCAGAAAGATGTCAACTAATTTGAGCAACCTCTCCAAAAGACTCTCCAAACAGAAATGTCTTTCATAAATTTCCGGGTCAGCAGCCCTTGGTAGCCCAGGATGACTATTCCAGTCCTGGAGGCACTGAAATAGTTCCATATAAATAGAAACAGCTTCTGTATCACATTGTTGCCTGAAGCACAGCATTCAACACCTCCTTGTACATTAAAATATCTCTCCATGACACAACTTTACACAAAAGAGTGTCTTTGACCATATGGTCTGTCTTTGATCTGTTGATTTTCTTTACTCTGATCCTGTCATTTACTGAAATATTTATGTCTTCTGGTCTGAAGCTTTAAATGGTCAGCACGAATAATGCATGCAGGAACCTTCTCCTCTTCTACTCTATTTGAATGTCAGCAGATGTTGAAGTACCCTAGTGCTTAATGAAGTATTTCTATTGTGTGGGACCATTTGTAAAAGAAAACCAGCATCAAGCTCTGTAGAACAACCACCTTTTTCCTTTTTCTTTCCTCTTTCCTTTCCTTACCATCATAACAAATGTTTACTGAATCTCCTCCTTCTTTAATAATATTTTTCCTTAAGTATTCTGGGTCTATTCCAACGTTTTTTTGGAGGTCAGCATAATTGCTTTCAGTGACTTCTGTGGACAGCTGATACACTGTATGTGTTAATTGCTGATCCAAAAATGTTTAACTATACAGGGTTGCAGTAGTTAAAAAGAAAAGACAGACAAGATGGATGGGAAAGAGGTTTTTTATTTTCAGATTAAGATTTAATCAGCCCAACATTTCTATCCCCTCCCAGTCTACTCTCCTTTTCCTTCACATCTAACCCGACAGAGGACGACCCAATTGAAATTGAAGGCAATTTTGCCATTCTCTCCAATACTAAATCTGATGTTCATTCATCATCTAAATATAAGGATTGTAAACAATTTATAAACCAATATTTAAATTGCTCATGAAGGATGTTTATTAATATGCTTTGGTTTCCTGGGTATATTGGAGTTTGAAAGCTCCTATCCAAAGCCTGCATTTATTAGTAATAAAGCAAGTTAGGTAGGCTGCTCAAATCAGATTGTGTGAGTGCAATGTGGAATAGAACCTTCAGACTGAAACTGGTTTTTTGCAACATATTTCCAGCATAGTTTTTGAAAAACAGGATTTTCTAAAGCACCTAAAAAAACAAGTGGATCATTTGATCATTTCTTTAATGGGCATTTGGAAGACTATTTTCCTTTAGAAGACAGTAGTGATAATTATTTCCCTTTTGTGTATGATTGAACAGAATTCCTGTTTTGGGACATTCATAACAAAGGACAACAGAGCCAAAATCACTCCAGCTGTGCCTTACTGAAGTAGGTAAATGTTACTTCTCAGTTTTCTGGAGCAACAAAATTCATGTGGTCACATACAGAGCACTTGGCTGGTCTCATGATCATCACACTGACATACAAACTTAAAGTTGTAGACAGGATCTTTGAAGGTTTTAAAACCAGTAATTTTCTCCTTGATCACACTGAATACTCAGGAAGCTTAGTGAGAAGAGTTTAATCTGAATTTTAGGCCTTTTAATTGTGCCCAGCTGTTTAGACCCTGACCATATTTTGGTTTTATAATCTTCATCTGAAGTGCTGTGAGCTGAATAGTCTTTATCATATGAAATCCACCAGTTGGTTGGTGGGCCAATCAAAGATCAAAGAGATATTCCCCCTGCTTGTGTAAGAACATCTTCTCTCCACCCTGAAAATATTCTCTAAGAGACTGTGCAGATGTGAATGATTCCAAAGAGGATCATTTCCCATAGACAGCTTGCAATAAAAGTGTGCTTGAAGAAACTAAACAGTGGTTGTTTTCAGAAGCAAAGAATAAACCGAAGCTTTTGACATTTCAGAGATTAGGCTTCTTGTTTAATTTGCATGTCAGACCTATGAAAGAGGAATCGAGAGGATAAGTGGTCAAGTCTCTAAGCAGTATATTTAGAGGCAAACCCATCTGTAAAAAAAACAGCCCAACTTTTATGTTTTTAATAATTCTGAAAAAAATGAACCCATTCAGATTAAACCAAAGAAATTTTAAAATTCCTTTTTACAAAAAGGAAACACTAAACACAAATTCTTTCATGTAATATAGAATGCTTCTTCCACATCCAGTGAAATATTTGTGGGAAAAAATTTAAGGAAAGGGGACGGATTTCTGAGAGAGATTGCTTATCCCTCTTATCTCATGGATGAACAGTTAGAGCATTTGCTGGGGTGTGTGACATCCTTCCATCCTGCAAACTACAAGTCTTCCAGCTTCAATTCCTTTTGTTGGACATGCTACTTTTTGCATGGAACAGCAAGACATTATTGTGCCAGGCATCAGAGACAATAATGATTCCATAGCCTGACTGGCTTCCCACAAACAGGTTGGTGATTGTTCAAATTCCTGTCAAGGATGAAAGCCGTTGTTGTCCAAAAAATCTTCAATATGAACAAGAATTCTAACGAAGAAGGAATGAGATCTCACCCGAGAAACTCCCAGCCAATTGGCTAAATCAGTCTTCAGTGGGACAGAAGATAAGGAGCCAAATCCTTTCCAAAAAAGATACAGCTGAACATACTTCTCCTGTTTTTCAGGAAAATGTTCTTTCTCTAGCTGTTTACCCAGAGGACAATTATCAACAACAACAACAACAAAAAATATTGGTTTAATTTATACAAATTTTGGAAATAGTTCCAGGTACATAACATTAATATTCCAGGTTAATTTAAAGTTGGCAAAAACTAGCTTTTCAACTAGCTTTTCCAACATTTCTGTTGTTTAAGAAAGTCAGATTTAGTAATTTATCAATATATAATATTTAAATAAATACCTTAGAACAGAACTTACAGAAAAATCTAACTCATGTAACAACCAAGAAATAATTAGCAAGTTGTTTCTCATGATTTATCTGCTGCAGTTGCTATTGTTGAAGTAGCTATTACAACTAAAACAACAAGATTTTCTCTGTTCTGGCAAGTATTTAAAAGCCTTATGGGTTTTGAGATAGGATGCAGGTTCATAAGTATGTAGTAAGTAAGTATGGATTGCATCACAAAATTATCTGCTTCAAAATATGGAAATACACAAGAAAGTATTAGCATGACTTCTGAAATGGCTTCACACACCTTTGCAAACTCAAATTACATTTTCTTTAGAAAAGAAAACAGTAATGTACTATAAAAATAATAGTAGAACAAGAAGGAAATGGAAATGTGATGGTATTCAATAAAGCGATGACAATGATTAGGATTATATTACTAGGATTATGTAAAAGTGTTTTATTTTATGTCAAAAACTCTCATATCAGATAGATTTTCTAATGTGTAAACTCAAAAACATAACCTGAGCAATGTAATTTGAAAAAAATGCAAACAACATCAAAATTAATTTCAAATTTTTACTTTTTTAAATGAAACGTTTAGGCAAGTAGTTTATTCTTTGCCCTAGGGAATCAAAACAAATACTTCTGCTGAAAAAACTATATTTTTTAGAAACATATCCAGAATTTAATTACCCATTGTATTATTTGTATTTTCATATACACTACAAGAGAATAATGAAGATAAAGCAATATTTCTTTGTGGCTTACACTGATTTTTAATAGACTCAAGAAGGAATATTTTGTTTGTGGTAGTATATCATGCAAGTATATTTCTTTTATTCCTCAGAGAGACTTGGGGTGGGATACTACTAATTCAAGGAAAAAAACGTGGCTTCCTTCCTCACACATATAGTTCTCTTTACTTCAGTGAGAGTATTTATATTATTTGTTTAAATACAGGCTTAGATCCCAAACTATTTCCTAAGGATTTCCTTTGCTCTTATCGTGGCTTTGGAGGCACCGCCAGCATTTGGCGGAATCAACCGTGTGCACCTAAATAAATTAATCCCACAGCAAGTTATGTCTCACTTGACATTAGAAATTTAAAATTTGAAACGTAGGCAGCTTTTCATAGTTGGCTGTTTGGGTTTCTCCTGTAATCAGCGGAGGAGAGCAGCCACGTTCAGGGGCTGATGCTGCCCATCAAGAACGGAATGCGGGATGCGCTGCCCGCCGGGCACGGCTCCCTGCTCGCCAGCGCACAGAAACTCCCCAATGGCCCAGCATCAGCAAATCTCCGTGGCTGCCAGCTGTGCCTGCAGCTGGGGGCCAGCAAAGACAATGCCCACCCTGCCCTCGGTGGTGTGACACACGCATAAACACCTGGTATAGGGTCAAAAGAGCGTTATTCAAGTGTTACTGTAGGAATTAATACAGATGGTCCTTATCTCCACTCTGCTGAATCGTAGGCATGAATTTCAAAAGGAACCCTTATCTCCCCTGGTTTTATCTCCCGCATAAAACAGAGAGTAGAACTGAGGAGCAGAAGGCAGGAATGGACTCTTTCCTTCTTTCTACAGACAGGAACAATTTATCTGAACCAGAGGAGTCCACATACCTTCTATTTCATCTTCCTTCTAAACCACAAAATACCTCAGCATCATGTAATAAGTTTAAGACCACTTAAACTACAAATTTGGTCACAAAGCTATACTGGCTAAATCACAGAATTGAGAAGAATAACCAAGCTCAGGCTAAAAACTTCAAAAGTAACAAAATGTAACTGGAAGTCTGTCCTGGCTTCTAACTGTTCTCACTGCTAGGAAAATGGTCTTCATTTGAATTTAACAACATTCAACTTCCAGCTGTTAACTTCCAGAAAGGCCATTGTGGTTTCTCCCCTAGGGACAAACAGCCTTTCAAGCTTAGTTTTTTTGGCTTTCCATTGTGATCAAACCACAACTTAGTCTTCTTTTTAATAATGGGTGTGCCAATACTGACTTTAATGGAAACAGGATTGACTTCACAAATTCAAACTAGACACTGAAAATATTTTTCTTATCAGCAGTTTTGCTCCATCACATCCACATTTTATGTTATTATTTTTGGGTTGCTCACATGCTGGGCTGTGGGTTGACACTGTCTGTTTTTGTTTTGTAGAAGAAGGAAGCTCTGAATCATTTCTTTTTGGGAAAAACATACAAAGAATAACACAAATTTCTTAAGCAGAGAGGAAGAAAAAGTCAACAGAAATTAAATCTTGGTACTGTGTACAGCACAAGCTTCTTTTTAATGTCTACATCTGCCTTGATCTGAGCCAAGCCTTTTACAATGGTGGAGCAGTATTTATCTTTGGGAATCACTAATGAAGTAATGCATTTAAAAATAAGCCTGGTTTGCTATTTCTAAGCTTGTAACACTGACTCAGATTGTGCCTATGTGGCACATTAGGGATAACCAGAATGAAAGCTTATCATATACAAAAAATAACTGAGACCCAAAAGAAGTATTTTTTAATACCTTTTGCTGCGATAGTGATGGATTCCACTTAGCAGAAAGGAGACTGCAGTGACCCAAGGAGATATAAACTGGTACATATTTATGGTAGAAATACAAGTCACAAAAGCAGGGTAAAAGCTGAGTTACTCTTTTAAAGCAGAACAAGACAACTGAGGATGAGAGAAAACTATTCCAAGAGCAAGCTCTGCAGAGCTCACCATGGAAAAAGATGCTGGAAGACAATTTTTATGTTGACTCCTTGCTTTCTTCCTGAAGGATGAAAGATCTATGCAGCAAGAAAAGAGGTCCCAGAACATCTCTGAGTCTTTAGACAGCCAAGAGGAAGACTTTTGCACGCCTACCACTACCTCTGACTCCAGTTACCAGATAAGTGGCAAAATTTAAAAGATGTTCATCCTAAAAAGGAGTTAGTGCCTCCCAGGAAAGGAACTAGACGCACACTTAGAGCTCAGGAGTTCCATTCTTTTATGCTTGCCACGGAGTCGGCAATTAATAAAATGTTATGTTTGCACACATTATAACAAATCACTTTCTTCCAAGCTAAATTAAAGGTAATATTTCTGCTAATGAAACTTTACAGGTGCCTAATTTAACCAGTGTGAGAATAATGACCTCAAAGCACTCGTGCAGAGATTTAAACAGGAGAAAATAAGACTGTTGTAATACTTAATTGCATTCCAGTCTTTTCTGCTGCTATACATGGCCCTAATACACTCAAATGCTTTCTGACCTGTATGACTGCAACAGTTTTGAGTTGGGGTTTTGCTTTTGTTGTTCTGGCTTGGTTTGGTATTTTTTCAGGGAAAGGTAATATCTCTTTTCTTTCCTTTATCTGCTTTTCCATTAGAACTTAGTCCATACTTATTTCCCCAGGGTAGGATGAGCACCTATTCCTACAGAACAAGAGGAGAAGGTGAGGGAGCTGGACATCCTGTTGATTCAGCACTAAGCTCACAAACTGCAATCTACAGAGACCATCTTGGTAAGTTTGCAAAACAAAGTGTTCCATTACAAAACATACATTCCCCATTCCTGGCCATTCTACCATCTGACTCCTTTAAGATGAATTATACTGGGGAGGCTCAGCAGTAGTACTGGAGGTAGCTGTGCTGACAGCACTGTGTGAGACAGCTGTCCATCAGGGTTTGGACAGAATACACACAGGGGAACAAAACCAGGTGAAATTTTGGCAACTCCATGGCACATGGAATGTCATGGCATTGTGCTCAAGAGCATGCATAGAAGTGCAGCATGATCTCAATGCATTTATCAGTGTGATTAAAGAGTTACCTTCCAAAACAGTTCAATAACAATTAATTTGATGGGATAAAACACAAGATTTGACTTGATTTTTCTGTTTTATATTTTAAATTACTATCCCATTACAAAGTACTTTTATTTACTTACAATACCATTGTAATAAATACAGCCAGGACTGTAAATTCTAAAGAAGCACAAACATTTCCTTTCATTTAACTTATATGGGACACGATCAGGTGAGAAAAGATAAACAAAGGGAATATGGGTCCACATAGGAAAAATGACACATTTACCGAAAAGATTCTCTTGGCCAGCTGAAAGGAAAGGGAAGTAGTTTATTCTGTTCCTTTTATATCCGCAGTGGACATAAACTTTTATCCAAATATTTGTTATGCTTTTTCCTCTCCAAGAATACTTGTTCAGTCTTCCATTCCTATGTTTGCACTATAGTAACTGGGGTTTCAGGATTCTATGGCTCTAATTGACATTAACATTTGCACATCCATGAGTAAATGTGGGGAAAAATGCTGGGCTCTAACTGTGCAAAATAATATCTAGTGAAGATGTATATGTTGAACGTATTCACTTCTGCATTTATCCTTCTACACATTATTTTTAAAATAGGCAAATAATTTTTCTCTTTAATCTTCCTTGCAGTGCTAAGGGCTACAGCCTAGCAAACTGGTGCAGGATTCTGGAGTGTGGTATAAAGGAAGATTAAAGAGAAACTCCTCGATTTAATCAAGGATTTGAAATTTCACTGGGCCCATGTTTCTAGAAGAAACCAATATTCATCACGGTTTTGGGAATTTGCTTGATTTCACTTACTAATTTTTTGTGGTGGGAATTAGGAAGTCAGGAAAAGATGGGAAAATGGAGAACATACCCTCCCTGTTCCAGAGTAGACTGCAGTGCCTCAGGCTTGTTCAGCTCCTAAACAGCAAAGGCCTTCAGTGCAATGGACCCCACACATGGGACAAAGTGAGCAGGCTGTTTTTAATGCAATCTTGAAAGATGTCCCAAAATATTGATAGGAGAATAACAGCTGAAGGAAACTTTTTGTAAGATCTTGGGTATTTGCATCCTGGATTTTGGATTGATCTATCCCATTGGGAATCAATGGCAAAGTCCAGGCTATGGAGATGTTCTTATAGAAAAGCCTTGGACTTCTGCATCATTTAATCTACAATGTTAAAAACACAGCCCTGTATAGACTCTGCTTTGGATTTCTGAGAAATATAAAGTAGATATTTTTCTTATATTTCTTAGACATTAGTGAATTCTACATATTTTCCCCTTTTTCTTTAGGAATTTGAAACTTGTTTACCTGTGGAACAAGCCTTAGATAATGCCAAGGGCTATGTGTGCTTGCTTGTGTATTGTTTTCTTTATCTCCCATTATTCCTCTAAGCATTTAAAACTGAAGGTGATTTTGAAGCAAACCTATCAACTAAGAAAAGATCTAAAAATTCTAAAGCTCCCATAAAAATAATGAAAATGTGTACCTGGATAGACATCCAACTAATTCTACCTCGAGGGAAAGAAGTTGGGGGTTGGTGAAAGATTTAACTCTTAAGAAAAATTCCATTTTGAGTTTGTCCCTTATCACACATCACAATTGTCATTCCTGAGTCAAGATTTCTTTCCTCAGGCAGATAACAAGGTGTGAGCTAAAGTGATGCTTTTCCTGCTGTCAGGAAAAACATTCTCTCTTCTTTTTCATCCTTCATTTCTTGACTATCTTTGAGCTAATTTCATTTCTCCAATTTCTACTCAAGGGTAAAGTCACCCTAAAGCTTCAGTGAAGTTCTTTCAAAATCACTTCATCATGTGACATAAAATAACTAGAACACAAACTTCATTATTTTCAGTATTCAGGAAAATGGTTTTTTTGGAACTATTTATCAGAATAAACTGTGATAAAAATTATGATGAAAACATGTGATCAATTGCATTCTCAATATTACAAGCTGTGTAAAAATTGCATACCACCACTGCTTCAAGAGTTCTTTGAGGTGAAAAAAACTGTTCTAATTATGATTCCACAATCTCTGTGTAAATGATAGGGTCCCATTTCACCTCACCTGTTTGCAGGGATCTCCTGTACAGACATCCATGTATATTCAAGATCAGAATTTTGATACTTGCTAAGAAAAAGAAGCATGTGATGTGATTCATATTTCTAATTTACCAGAGGTCTTTGTTAAAATCTATTATTTAATGTCTGTGTATTACCAATGACTAAGAAGGGAGGCCAGATGATCTGCTCAGATGTGAATGTCCTACCCCAGGCAGTTTACATTTGAGCAATCAAAAGCCCTCTCAAGACACACATCTGTGTAAGGGTTGGGCTCTACCTTAGGAGCATGAAAATTAGGAGTAGCTGTTTCACAGCCTTGCTGATCCACCTCTTCTCTGTGACATCTGTGGAAGTACTCTGTGGATATAAGGACTTCTGAAGACAAAGTAGAAATTGCTCTTTAATGTTTCTTAATGTAGGGCTAGGCAGAATGCAATTGTTTCCCTCCTCTCCACAAAGATTTTGATGGAAATATGATGTCTCCTACCTGAAAAATGTCTCCTGTGGATAAATTAAATTCCATCAGATGTGATGTGTAGTCAGGAAGGATGATCCTATATTAGTCACAGCTTTCAGAGACACTGCCTGAACAACTTTAAAAGCCAAACTGCTCAGAATGTGAGGGTCTAAGCAGATCCTAGTAGATGTTACTAATAACAGAAAATATTTTCACTCACCTTGGAAAAGACTTGGCCCATTCTCTTAAATTCAGTCCCTTTGAACAGGGAGACCTGGGATTTTGAGGTTTATTCTTACAGGATCTTCATTCATTAGATTAAACCCATTCATTGCAAAAAGCATGTGAAGAAACAACCTGTCCTATATTTATTACACCATATTTTTCTCCCACAAAGCATCATGTGTTCAATTGCCACCTATTCCATCTTATGAATATGTGAAGTCAAAGCCAGTCAAAGCTTTGGAAACTTTACTTACACAAACTAAATGGTTTGCTAATTCACAGAAAAGGAACTAAATTTTTGTAACTAAATACTACTGTAATAAGTCATCAGGTTCAGGTCTAGAAAGTGCATTTGGACCTGTCAGCTAAAGCTACTTAAGAGCACTTGAAGGTTTAAGAGATTACTCAAAAAGGCACTGAGCAGTCTTTTCTCCAAGTGCATAGCTGACACTGAAAAAGTTAGAAATGTAATTTGAGAAGTTTTTCCTTGAAAGGATACTCAAATGTATACTGAGGCTGTGTCAGTGGGCCCAAAGAACAAACAGTCTCAGATGTTCAAATGCATTCCTAACATAACACTGGCAATTACGAACATTTAGAGATTTCTAAGGAATACTCACTTGGGTAGGTCTATGAATTTGGAATCTGCTAAAACAATACCAAGGTTCAGCCTTCAGAGGGGCTGAAAGTACATCTAGGTAAGCAAATTGAGTGCCTGGTACCATTATCCGGTCCTGAGGCCAAATGACAGGAATGGTCTGTGCCCAGAGGATTAACACCTCCTGCCCTTTTAAATGCTGTTGTGAGCTCTGTCATACTACTGCCTACCTTCTTTGGGCCTATTCTACCTCTCAGAACATGCCTAGTCTGCCCAGGAAAAACCTCTGATAGTTCTTACACAGGCTACAACACATTTCAGTATCCACAAACTCGCCCATAAATAAATGTTTAACTTGCTGTTAAAGACATAGCCAGAGGATCCTTCTTGGGAAGAGCTGGGACAGCCTGACCTTATTTGCTAGCTACACAGTTTCATACTTAAAAGGAGGCTTGAAATCTTCCTTACTAGTAGGGATAATATCTGTGGACTTAACAAGACTATGAATACCCTGAGTAAATTAAGACCCAACAGGTTCACAGTGTATCAGTAATGGAAAACAACTTCTAGAGAAAATGAAGGTTATGGAGAAAAAATAAAAGGGAGCCTTTGATTCAGCTAAATATATGAAAAAGGTTATGAGCATTTCAGTAAAAGCTTCTAAAAGCCGTTAAATTACCAACGAAAAATGTTCTACTTCTTCCCCTTCTTTTCTTCATAGATGGGAGATGGATCCTTAGAAAAATCTACCTATGCAAAGATAAATTTGTATCATAGTGTTTTAGAAAAAAAATCTCTTAAGTCTCAGAAAAGTGGTTGTGGTCAAATCATGGCAGGCACCCAGCTGATAATGAGAGCTATAAACAGAATCTAAAAACAACACAGAGGTTTGAAATTGATGCAGGGTCCATTCAGAATAGAAATATTTTTTTTTGCAGTAAAGAAGAACGTTTTAATTAGACGGAATAGTTCATCAACGGCAGCAGTGGAGTGCCCATCACTAGAATTTCTTCAGGTAAATATTAATCTCTTTTTTCTGAAGTTTCTCACAGAATCTATTTAAGAATGCCTTATACTTATTTGGTTTTTCTGATTTCATAATTCATAACTTTATGAAGAATCACTTAACAGCCAAACAAAACTCATTAATCTCTTTTTTTTAAAGTTCTAAAAATCCATTCAGTGATGTAATACCTGCATCTTTTGCTGATATTGTTCTTTAAATCTTATTTTTCTTAACAATCTGAATATAGCAAAACCAGATGTTAAAGAGCTGGAATTTGTGTTTGATCTGAAAATGGGCCAAAAATTCTCCTAACAATGAAAATGTCATTCATAAATATTTGCCAAATTGTTGAACCACACTTGCTACTGTTTGACGCAATTTATTAATAACTGACAAGCACTCTAGCAAGGTTTTCTGGCAAGAATGAAACAAAGGAAATGAGCCAGAACAAGTGTAATCAAGAAATGTAAATAAACTTTAGGATGAAAACATGGTATGTTTGAACTTTGTATGAAATATAGACAGTTTCCTCCAGGAACTCTGCAGGTGGAGGAAGAAGCTTGGAGATCTTCTGTGGGGAATTGGGAAAAGGAAAATCTCCACAGGGAAACAATGGGATTCCTCACCCACTCTGCCAAGCTCAGGTCATTGCAAATGGCTCAGCACTGTGTTCTGGCATTTCAGAGCTACAGACTCTTCTGTGCTTGCAGCTAAAATGATTCCAAGGGGCAGCACATGTAGTTCTGCAGACAGTGTTCTGCAGTTATTTCACTTGAATGTCCCATGATGAGACTCTGTCATTAGTGACTGTATTTTAAAGGCAAAGACTTTTCAAGAGGGCTGGGTCCTCAACCCAAGGCATGAACTGTTGCTATTCACCATGATTTGGTCCAGATTTATCAAGTGTTCCAAATGCTCCCTGACATCTTGTGGCTGCCATACTCACAATGACCTATCTGAACTTCTGGAAGAACCCATAAGTTCTGCAAGTGTAAAAATTCTGATTTTTAAAAATCTTGCCTGAATACACAGTGATCTTTGTATCTGGTAGCCAGAGCTAGTAGTAGTAATTCTTTTGGATGCAGTAGTCTGCAACTTGCTTAACTTTGTAACTTTTCCCTAGGACTGGATGATCTTGCTCTATAGTCCTCCTCTGCCTGTGGCTCACATCTCTGGCTCCCTTTTGATCTGGCAGGCTGGTTTGAGATACTCAGCCTGGTAACAGCCAGCCCAAAACATCACCCCATGTGGGGTTTTGTGCTTGTGATGAACTTACTGGCACAAGGACTGTTTGTAAACTCTCAGCTCTGAGTGCTCAAGCCAGCAGCAGCCCTGGCTGCAGTGGCACTCTCTGTGGTAACTCACCAAGTAAAAGGCTCCCAATTAAGTTTTCCAGCACAGTTGTCATAGGGGAGTGTGTTGAAAAGCTGTCTGATGGTCTTTAACCTCTTCTGTGCTCAGGCTCCTTATAGTGCTAAATAAAATCGGCAAGGTCCCACTCTCTGTAACCAGCTGACGTGGCATAACACAAATTCTTTCATCCTCTCTGCAAAAAGGAGCCACATCCAAAGTTTCTGTTGGGGCAGACAAGCCACAAACCAAGGCATCCTTGCTGGTTTACTCCAAATTCTGCCAGAAGCTCTCTGTTTGTTGTGAGCTGGTCAAACATGGACAAGCTTACATCACCCTCAGCCCTAACAGGCAGCAGACAGAGCTAATGCAGCTCTTGTGAGTGCACCGGAATTGTCCTAAGCCTGCCCTTCAGCCTGAAACCTGGGAAGGAATTCACTGGGTCTGAGGGACCAGTGTGAATTAGTCCACTCTCAAGGTTGCTTTTCCCCTAGAAATTATTCTACTGATTTCAGTGGAGACCCAGTAAGGATGAGTTTCACCAAATAAATTCACATCCATTCACACTCTTCACAAAAATTTCCTTGCTGGTAACCCAATTCTGACTCTGGAGAATTTAAATTATACAGGAAATTTACCAAGTTTGCTTTGGATATTGGAGTGATGTAGAGAGGTGGCACTGAATGTGGACACCAGTTCAAAACTGTTCCAGGCAAACAGTCAAATAGTGATACCAAGGTGATTCCTACATCATGTGCTTTTTTAGCTTCTTCACTATAAAAATTTCATATGATAAAATGACAACCAATTAAAAAAAAAACACTGAAGCTGAAACATGCACTCTACAACAGATTAATATTAAGATTAGAATTAAGAAATTTGGAAACTATAATCATTTAATCATGACTTATAAGACTAATTTCCTACATGTCACTCCCAGATAATAAATACTTTTCTTTAGGCTTTGAAAAGATGTGGAAAAAAAAGGTTAATTTAAGGCTCATTAGTTTATTTTTAGTAGCTTAAGATCTGAGGGATTTGAAAACATTTCCCTTTTCTAATAGAACATGCCTTCCTGTATACCAAGGATATCCACTGACCTCACTCCCTCCTGGAAGGTGCCACTGATCCATGACAGAAATCCTGTGAAGGCTTTGAAAGCTAAATAGGAACCAGAAAAAAAGTATTATCATGCTTAGCTGGTTATAACATTGAAAAGAAAGTTCAACTGTGAGCTTGGGGGGAGAATGAGTGGTGCCTGGAAAAAACAAGCACTTCCCGTGTTTGCCTGGAAGAAGCCAATCTTCCCTGTGCTTATATAATAAGAACATTAGTTGCTAATTTGCCAGTAGCTGAAAGGGATTTCTGTTTTTAGCTCTGGGTCTGTGGCAACTGTTTTGTTTTAAGTGAAAATTAAATAGGAACATACAGCTAAAAAACCTTTGAGCCATAATTGAAGTGCATTAATGGTAATTACATCTTTCTTTCACTCATCATTCTGACAGAGGAATCCATTACTCCTCCATCTCCATGTTTCCACAAATTATTCTTCCCTGTGGATGTGCAGTGACTGAAGGAAATCACGGCTCTGTTCTATACGTTTTTCTTTAGTGCAAGTCTGTTCTCCTTGAACTTTCCGGCAGATACAAGTGAAAATACCAATAAAATGTATAAGCAGTTTACTACTTTAATAGGGATAAGACAAAGAAGGCATCAAATATCAAAGTGAAACTGTGAATGCTGGTTATTGGGAGGTGTAACATGTTTGATATTGCTTATAGCCATAAATTAATTGCACTGATTTATTTTAAGATGCTTATCTCACCAGTCAGAGACACTTCCCTGAGACAGCAATTTCACTAGGTATGATTCTTTTAGGAGTTCTATCACTTTGAGCATATTTTCATCTCTTGGCTCAGGATCTTTTCAAATGTGCTCTGGCAGTCAAGGACACTGAATTATCCCCATAGATCCACGGCACCATCCTTGGTTGACAAACTTTTGTGGACTAATGTAAGAAAATATTTATTAAAGATGCAGAAAAGGTCTCTATTGCTATTCAGAAAGCTATTTTACAGCTAGAAAAAAATCTGTAACCAAAGTAATTTTCCTTGCACTATGGACTGAGATGAGGTGAATTTTATCTGGGCAATAACCAAAGCTTTTCCTTTGAGAGCAGTCTCAGGCACTTCAGCACTTTTCATCAAGATACTTCCACTCCCGTGGAGAGACTCAATAAGGCAGAATCCAACAGATATTTCTTCATTTGCATTTGAAGTCTGCAAAAAGTTTTGTATTGAAATAGCAATAAAATATCAACTATTTCTGAAGCCATCATATAAAGAAACCAAACAACAATAAAATAAATTCTGGCTATTCATGTTATTAAAATTAAACATGCATTTAAGTGTTTTTTTTACTTTATTCAGTTATTTGAAGATAGCAATGAATCCTTAATATTAATAGGTTTTCTACAATAATACCACCATACACCCTAGGAGTCCATTGCTATAGGTTTTTACAGGGCTAAACTGAAGTGTTCTAGAAGGAAGTGTTTCCTTTGCCACAGATTTTCCATTGTTTTGCAACTTCCATCAATGACAATGCTACAATGATAAATATGAAATGTTCAGATGATATCACCACAGGTACACTTTGTTTCTGTAGCTACATTTTATTGATATAGTTACATCATTTCTCACATGGATATTAGCTTTAGATAAAAGATGGGAAACAGATTCATAGACAGAAATAAAATAGAATGAAATGAGTGGGGATGAGGCTTTTGGATGCCTAATCAACTAATCTTATTTAATTTCAATAGGAGATAAATGTTTAAGTCTGGTACAAAATTTGTTGCTTACTTACTAAGATACAGTATATGTGCATTGCAATCAGTCTTACTTGTTTGAGACAAAAGTCTTTCACTTAGTCTCAGAACCTGAAGATTTTGCAGAATCTATTTTGTTAAGTATTTTCCTGTGAGATCCTAAGAAAATTGTCATTATATGTTACTCATAAAGTAATACTGGCATATTTCTTAGGTGTTCCTGAATTGCATCATTTTACAGGATGAAGTTATTCAGCAGAATTCTTTTTTTTTTTAAGCGTATATCCTGTTCCATAGACACAGATCTCTACTGGTGCAAAGAAACAGGAACAGTGATGTGAGGTTTATCCTGGGATTCAAATAATGTCAAGTGAAAGAAAACATTTTGTAACACAAGACTATCAGAATCATGGAATGGCATTAAGTTGGAAGGGACCTTAAGGATTATCCTGTTCCAACCCCCCTGCCATGGGAAGAGATGCCCACCACCAGACCAGGCTGCCCTGTGCACCTCCCCTGTGAAGATAGCTGAGAGCTGGGGGTGTGCAGCCTGGAGAAGAAAAGGCTCCAGGCTGAACACAGCACAGCACCTCCCAGTACCTGCAGGAGGCTATGAGAGAGCTGGGGAGGGACTTTTTACAAGGGTAGGTAGTGACAGGACAAGAGGGAATGGCTTAAAAGTAAAAGAGGTTTAGATTAGATATTAGGAAGAAATTCTTTAATGTGAAGGTGGTGAGGCATGGAACAGGTTGCCCAGAAAAATTGTGGATGCCCCATCCTTGTAAGCATTCAAAGAATAATTTCATAGGTTAGTGACTTAAATTCTTTGGGCTGTCTCCACTGCAACAGAAATTATCTGATGTCAAAAAAAAACTCATCACATGGTAGTTTCTCTAGCCGTCCAATCAGCTACACTCAACCTAAAAAAAAACCCCAAACCAAACAAAAACAAAAACCCAAAAACCAACCAACCAACACTCAAAAAACCACCACCAGAAAAAGTTTTGTAAAGCAATATATACCTGAAACAAACCTGGCCTGAATTATCCCAGCAATACAATGATATTACAATAGAACTAGCAGGAAAATTGAAAGACAATAGAAAAAAGGAAATAAGGAAATGGTGCCCCGCTGAAATTTCAAGAAAACAAGTTATAAAGCATAGGGATTGCAGACAGCTCAGGGCAATGTAAACTAAAACTGTCCTAAACCTGAAAACTACTCTTAAGTGCAAAGATCTTACCTGAGGAAACTGTGGAGTCCCTAGGCAGGCTGTTCTTTCAATATTCTGCCTATTGAAAAATAATTTCCTATGCCATTCTTTAGTTCCCTTGTTATAGGATCTGTCATACGTGTGCTAAGTCATAGGTTGTACTTGATGATCTCAAAGGTCCTTTCCAACCTAGCTGATTCTGTAATGTTTTCTTTCTCTAATAGAGTGTGAAGAGTGGGAGCTCTCTTTTTGCCTTCATGGGTATGTTCTTCTCAGTTTTTAGACTATGTAACCTCAGTTAACTTATATTTTTACTTCATTTTTTAGATCTTCAAATTTTGGTTTTTAGGCTTCCTATTTTAACACCAATAATCTGGGCAAGGAGATTCTCTCATTATGCTATGTCCCTTCTAAAGAAGAAAGAGCTTATTAAAATTCAACTCATTAGTTGTATTACTCCTGACTCAGACAACTGGTACACAACCATCACTCTCCTTTCTTCTTGTCTCTTTCTCTTTTTCATATTGGGGTTCAGTATACTGAGATCCTCTTTCTCTTTAGATACCTTTCCATAGGTAGCCTATCCAGCTAGTTCAAAAGCTTGAGTTTTTCAGTTAGACCAGACTATGAGTTGGTTTGGCCAGCACTGGCAACAACTCTGAACATTGATGTGGTCCATGGAGCTGCCTGGTACATGGCTACACCACCTCACACAGGTTCATGTGCCAGACCAGACTCTAGCAGTAAATACCTTCTCTCAGAGCAAGTATGTTTGAGTGTGTAAAGGTGTAATTAGATGGATGGTTAATTTGTACCTTCTCTCTCAGACCGTGAACTCTTGTCTAGAGGAAGCTGGTTAGCCCCAGTGAGCCCTCAGAACAACATAGATATATTACTTTGGGGCACTTGTGGGGTAGACACCAGTTTGCTGCTTGTCTCCCTGGATGAACTGGGAAGGGCTCTTGAGCATAAGTCCAGTGCAGGTGGTACTGCAACACTTCAGTCTTGCTGAGAATTTAGTCCCTCTGAAACTTTGAAATATGTCTTAGCAGGTTATGTTCCTAATTTTCACCTGGGGTTATTTATTTCCTAAAGTTAAAAGGTTATTTGCAAATTACTATCTAAATCAAGGGAAAGCAGATGCCTTAAATCTCAATCTCAGAGTGTTTGCTTTTTGTAAGCCTCCAAACACCTTTCAAAGTATTTTGGTATCAAAATGTTCCTGCTCTTCTGACTTCAAGCTTTTGAAGACTGTTCTCTTAGTGACAACGGCAGAACTAGTGACTTAGTAGAGCTGGAGTAAATCATCATACAATAATTACCTCATTTCCCACATGCATGTACCAGGCAATAAATACTTTTTTCCTGGTGACGTAGTATAAAGTTATTTTTTTTTCTTTAGGTTTAAGAGACATTTAATATTTCTCTGTATATACATTGATATAAATAGAGAAGTGATACCATAAATTTCCTTTTTTACATTGAGCCTCCTTGCCTTACATTTTTCTTCACCTACTGCAGTTCCTACAGGAAATAAATTTCCTCCCACAGTAGCCCACAGTCCTTCTGTCCTACCAAACAATACAAGCTCAATTACATCACTACATGAATTAAATAGAAAAATAAATAAATAAATAAATATCAATTGCAACATTTTGGGTTTGGTATATTCAGAACAGCCTTCCAACACCTGGTTTAACAGTATTCATTTCCACAGAGTTTCATCATTGCAATGTTTTTGTCTCTTCCTTAGCACAGATACATCATGCGCAACCCATAGACAAGGACAGAGGAAGAGAACAAATAAGGGCTGGAGCTGAGTTACCAAATTCCAGTTATTTTTCAGATCAGTAGAGATTTTTTTGCTGTTAGTTGCAGCGTTTATATTGTACCTCTGTATCAAAGTGAATTGCAAATAAAAGGCCCATTTATTTTGCAGTAGGGAGAAAACCTAAAGATTTTCTAAAGAGCTTCTTCTGATTGCAAAAGCAGGTAAGCTGAGGCCAGATTGACTTAAAGTATTATGCAATATTTTGGATATTGGATATATGCCAACATTTGGAATCTTAGTCTGGATTCACATCACCCTACCTTCAATTGCCTAAACCCTATATGTTCAGTCTAAGCTTGTCATCTAGGCTGTGGTCCTATCAATAGGTCCTCTGAAGGTGTGAGATGAGAGTAATCCAGCTGTCAGGGATTTCAGGAGGTTTGAAAGTACTGCTGAGTAATTATGTCTGCTAATTGCTAACATGGGACAGAAAAAAATCATATTCCTCTACATCCACCAGGCCACCCCACAGATACTCTCAGGTATTTGTCTGTCTGACACAGGGTTTGCTCAGAGGGTTTGTCTGTCCAAGGTAGAAGTCTTCTGAGAGAGGTGAACATCTGAGATCTAAAGCTGTTGTTTTGTTATTTCAGGGCTCAGTCCTGATGCAATAACCTGAGGAATTTTTTGAGCTCAGTCATGTAATGTAAATTTTATTGCCTATAGATTTCTACCAGTGACTCTAAAATTCAAGGCCTGTACTTGACTGCGGTGGGGTGAGGGTCTGAAGTGATAAAAGATCCCCATGCATGTGCAAAGGAGAGCTGCTTTATGGCAAAACCAGGCCTTTTTAAGCAGCTAGGCCAATTATCTGGAGCATTCCACTTAAGTACAACAAGTATAATTCAACCAGCCATCATAAACCACCATGTTGTTGTCATTATAGTGTGAGAGTTCTATTGTCATTACATTGCAAGCGTTCCATATCACTAGAGTTTCATACCTCCTTGATGTTTCTTGTAGGCAGCAACTCTAGGCACTGACTCTTCCTTGTCCCCACAGCAGCCAACTGACTCCAGTTCCCCTCAACCAACCAATCCACTCTTTTATAACACTCTTCTGATTGGCTACAGCTGTGGCCTGTTAACATCAGGCCTGCTCCTAATCTCTAATAATTAGCTCAGCTGCAACTTTTTAGGGGGTAAGATTACTTTCTATACTACCTTTATTTACTTATATTCTATCCCCCTACACAATGTGAGCATGTAATGATTATAGAACTTGTTTTTCTACCTCCAATTCAGCTGAGTCACTTTCCTGTAGCCCTTTTCTACTTGGCTGAAGGAACAGGCCTGAGCCAAGGTTTTACAAGGCCTTCCTTTTGTAGGGGTTTACCTATATGCAGCAGACTGCATGTCTGTATAGGTCACTGAACTGCAAAAGTGCATCCTTATCCACAAGTTCATTATCATTCACTCTGCCATCCCCTCCACTTCTATCTACTTGTCACTGGTTTTGTATGCAGACCACAGCTATGAGAACACAGATGGTGTAATCAGAGAGCACATGAAGTCCAAGGCCTTGGCCAAAGGCACTCTTGTGTATGCTTTCATATACAACCCAGCAAAATACCTATATGAGTATCACAGTCATAGATTTGGTACAGGGAAAGATACAAGATCTGTTATAAAACTCCTTCTAAAGGTGCAGTGGTTAGAGATTTTGCCAGGAAACCTAAATATTTAGTGGGCTTTGCTCTACATGTAGCACCTGAAGTGTAACACAGGGAGGTAAGTTAAATTTGCAGTGATAGTAATGAATACCTTCATATCTCTCCAAGATTTTGAAGTATGAAATTAAGTCCTATACAGGACGTAAATTTATGGTACACTGTGAACATCTTAAAACTATCTGATTATGCAACACAAATGTCATACTGGTGCATTTATGACTGTTCAGATAAAAGAGAAAAAACATCCCCTCCTTCATCCTCTCTGTGTAAAGAGTTGAAAAAAACTCAAAAATGCCTGTTCCACAGGAAAAATAAAATCTTGGTTTTGGCACCAAAATTATCTTAATTATACTTTACACTTGACAACTATTTCCTTATAATCTAAACCTCTGCTCCAAATCCCATAAGCACAAACACAAAACTGAAGCTGATTTAGTGCACCAAATGATTTTTGCTCCCCAACACAAGATGAATAAAATTTAGTGTTCCTGGAGGTCGAAACCCACACATTGTAGCAGACTTCTTGTAAATCTTTTAGATAAGTTTAGGATGGCTGCTGTTATTTTTGTAACCTTCCTTTGAACCATAACTTCCTCATCAGGTACTTCATATTCCACCTCAGAGACATTAAACTCCCAAAAGCAAAACTGTTTCTTTCAGCTCTTTTGCAGTACAAAGCAGCCATCTAACCATCCCATGGGTCATGCAATATTGCTACCTTTAGCATCAGTACTTCAGAAGACAGAGCTCATTGCTTGTAATTTTTCACACTCAAATTGACTGAATCTACCTGGAGGAGCCGGAGGCTGCAGCTCATTTCAAACACTGGCACAGGGCCACGGACAGGTTGTCTGCCAGCTCAGCTGTAAGCCTGGAAATAAACTCAGGCACCCATTATATGGCTAATGCAGTGTTCAGAGCAAAGAGCTGAGCTGTAAAATAAGTTGAGGACTGAAGAACAGACTTAAACAATAAGCTGAAATCAAGAAAACCAAAAAGGGACCTCATTGCAATTTTGTGCATGTGACTAATATTTTTGTGCTCTATGTGAGTCGGGGTATTTTAAAGGCTGCATAATAACTGGGTAAACATTTTACAACTGGGAATTGTAAGTCATACATTTTCCTGCTTTCTAGGAGTTCTGTCAACATAAAAGTATTAAATATCATGAAATGTTTGAATTCTGTAGTGCTGGAGGCCATGCAGTTGTCTCATTATAGTTTCATATTATGGAGAAATAATCATTGTATTATTCACTCATAAACCAGTGTTACACTCTGGACAGCTGTTGCTTTATTTCTGTATTTATTTTTTCTTTAAGAATTAGTAATTTTAGCTAGTATCAATTACCTCCCTCACAAAATCAGGTCCAGAGACATTGACCAGAGCAAATTAGACAGGTCTATTACCCTGGTTCAGAACAAAATGCCTCTTCCCGTCCCTCTAAACTTAAATGGTCGCTCTCTCTCCTTCTCTCTCTCACTCTCTCTCTCTCTCTGAAACTGAACCCCAACCTCTTGGCTTCTTGGTGTGCTTCAACAGTCTACAGGATGGTGAACTCCTCTAGACTACGCGTGCCATGTCTCCTGACCTAGCTTTTCTTCTTGAGGACTGTGAGATAGACTTGGACCTCCCCAGGTGAGGGAGATGGCAGGTGAGGATTCCACTCCTGTCTCCAGATGAATAATCTAAGAACAGGCTAAAAAGCAAAATATGTATGTTCTTTTCTGCCAGTGGTAGTTTGCTGGGCAGAAGTGGCCATTGTAGCCTTTACTTTTTGGTGACCCCAGGTTTTTGGGTTTCAACAGTGGCATCTCAGAGTGGATTGCCTGGAAGACTTGGGTGTCCTTATCTGTATACCACAAATTGCTTTAGGTATCTACTAGGTACTTAAATATTCAAAAGATATTACCACTCCTGTTGCATTTAATAAAAGGTTGGACTAGTTTTTAATGGTCTAACCCTTATGGACCACCTAGTCTGTCATAGGTATGTGGGATTTGTTCCAGAGTTCAGCCTTTTTCTGGAAAAGCTGCACAGTAGACGAGTGATTGCTATTGGGATCTCACAGCAGTTTTAAACAGATTTAGAAACCGTGCTGTGGTTGTTACCTGAACCCGATTCTCAGATATTCTATGAGTACTTACTCCGCAATGGGATTTGGTTTTGTTTAAGGGCATAAACTAAAACTCAGATCTGCTCCAGAGTTTCTATGAGAAACATAATGGTATTTTTTGGCAGAAATGACAAATGACAGTCACCTTTTTAATATCAAAAATCAGGAATGTGACAGTGATAATTTTAACATGCTGGGGTAGCAGACTGGAGGCAGATTTGTCAAAACTACTTATTTTACAGGGTGACATGTAGCATGAACAGGTTAGCAAATGGCTTGAATTTGTCTAAAAGAGAAAACTTGAACAGTGACAATAAACATCCCAGCAGAGATGAAAGGAGCATTTAAAATTGGTTTCATTAAACTGCAATTATGTCTTCTACTTTTGGTTCTCAGTAGCTTCAGTGAGACCTTTGTAGTGCCCACACACAATCCCCCACTGCCAAAAAAAAAAAAAAAAGGAAAAAAAGGTGCTTTAAAGTGGTAAAAAGGAAAATCTTAGAGTTATATAGCCCTGAATTTGCATCAGTTCTCATAAATTTTACTTTCTCCTTATAAATCAATCCTCAACAAGAATCTCAGACTGCAAGAATCTGCAGAAAATTCATAGAAACAATCACGTTTGAGTATACAAAAATGTTTTTTAACTCACACGAGTAATCCAGAGCCCTTTCCTGTGCTGGCTTGTACCCAAACATATCCCTTGGTGTAAGGGTTTCTGCCTCCAGACGACACTTCTTATCAAGAGTAACCAAAGCTGCCATATCCTGTGTTTCACTGCTGCATTCACTTCCTCTCCACCAAAGCTGGCAAAGCCAGTCCCAGGTGTCACATCCACCCAGCAAGGGGGAAACCTCCTATGACTTCACCTCCCCTTCCCTATAGACTTTCTACAGTGATGCTCATCCAGAGAAATCAATATAGAAAGCAAGATTAACATTAAATGTCAAACATACATGCTGGGATACACAACTGAAAACAAACTATTAAATTGCCAGAAAACTATGTGTCAGTGTTTAAATGTGAGAAATATAGTCCACATAGCTGTTACCATGTCAAGCCCACTGGATCACAGGCAGCACCCAGCACCTTTGTAAACCCTCTGTATTTCAGCATGATTTACCTCAAATGAACTCAGCTACAGTACAAGAAAAGCTATCATAAACTCGCACTGTACTGCCTACTGAAAAAATGATTCAAAGAACAGCTCAATCTGTTCTTAGCTGGAACAAATTGTTCAAAGAACCAGACTGGTTCAAAATTAAATGCACCATTAATGTGGAGTGAACAATTCCCCAATAAAGTGCCTGCTTCTGTCATTCACTGCACCAATTTTACTTATGCACAAATGATAAACTCCATATTAGACATCTAATCACCAAAGTGATGCCTCCTCAAATAATAAATTAAAGAAATATTTTCTCAGATATCAGACACAATGGCTGTGTGTAACTAAAGGAGGGGAGACAATGCACTGTTCTGCCTGTTTGACCCCCCAGATGTATGCATTTGGGTTTGAATGTGTCAGAGGGTCCTTCTCTGTATTCCAAATAATTTCAACTCCATTTGCATTTTCAGTTGAAGTTTAAAATGGAAAATTATAAAAACCCAAGTCAAATAGAATTAGAAACAACTCTCCATTTATACATAAAAGTTACTCTTAAAATTGTGTGAATTGAATACAAATCTAGCTCAGTGTTTTTTACAAATCATGGTCTATCATTTTAACTTAGCTATGCAGTTGGTTTAATAGAACTAGTGACAATTAAGATAAAATTTTGGTAATTTTGTTTTCCTAAGGCACTGAAATATAGGCTATATTTATTGTGGTTTGGAAAGGTGCCTTGATGAACCTATTTATTTCTAGGTAAATTTGTTTGTTTGTTTGTTTTTTCTTCTCCGTTTGAGAAAAGCCCAGCACTTGTAGATGAGATCTAGATGAAAATAAATAAATAAATAAATAAATTATGAGAAAGACATTGTCTGTGGTCTTACCTTTCTTTTAGACATATGAATTCAACTGTAAGGAACAGAATACCCAACACAGTTTTATATCTTAATTCTAATGAAAATTGAACCAAAAATTAGATAGACAATTGAAATTCTGTCACAAATTGACTTTTCATAGCAAACAAACAAATCCAACAAAATCACTTAGGAAAGGAAGGTGCTGATTTTGCCCTCTCTTTCTTCACAAAAGAACTCCTCTAAGGACAAAGGGTACTGATGTTGAAATATTATGTTCCCACTTTCTCAAAATAATATTTTGACTTTTCCTTTGGGACAATTTTTTGTTAAGAGAGTTATTAGATTTTACATATGATACAGAAATGTTGCACATAAAGACAAAACTACACCTAAATAACCATATGAATACTAAAATCGAAACTAAATATGCAAATCAAAATATTTTGAAGTTTTTCTTTGTGCAAAATCTTGTCTTTTATTTTAAACCAGTGCAAATTCCTGAATTACCACATTTGCTATAAAAAACCCCTAATTTAATCTGTCTCTGAAGGGCAGATGTCTGCTGAGATATCTGCTGAAAACTCAGCAGCTACTCAAGTTCTTAAAACCATGATAGCAATAGTGTGTTAGTTTACAACTGGTTTTGGGAGCAAACATCAGAGAATCAATTGAATACATTAACAGAAATCTTCAGCTTTTTAAAGACAGTCAATTCTGCCTTATAACAAATAGAGAGAAAAACTGGGCATAACAACTGTGAAAACCAAGTCAAGGAAAGCATTTTTGTCAGATTGAAGCAAAAATATACTTAAGAGATACGTGGGCAGCAACAGCCTTATGCCATTCTGTTCTGTGGCTTTGGTTGAGGCCACCAATGTAGAAGACACCACTAAAAGAAAGTGTTTCCTGTTTAACTCTGACACATGCAAACATTTGCATGCTCTGGTAGTGATGTGCATAAATACACGTATGCGTGAGCCTGTGTACTCCCTCCAAAATGTGTTCATTCTACTATTTCTGCATCAGCTGTGGGCTGTGTGAAACCCATGCTGTGACATCATGACTATTCTGTTTCCACTTGAGATGTCAAATAATCACCATACTGAAGGCAAACTCAGAGAATAAATTAATCAATTTCATGGGATAATTACTGAATTAATGCCACGGTCTTCTCAGAACAAGTAAAAGCCCATTCACACAGATGCAAGTAAACAAAGCTATTTGAATGTTGCTATTGCCAGCAGTGTGGGAGCAATGGGGTTATTGAATGCTGGACACAAGAAGTGGCTCTGGGAAGGCATGTGACCTCCCTGCCTGCGCAGTGCCACGTGCGTAGGAAACCCACGCCAGGGGCTTCTCGTGCAAACACGTGGCTCTGGTGCCTCTGGGAATGCCAAAGCTGCTTTGCCAGATTGGAGTGAGCCTGAGCTCCAGTGTGACTGTTTCTGAAACTTCAGTGGCATCTTCAGTAAAGAGGACTCATTTGAGGTGGAAAAATAACAGAGGTTTTTTTTATCTTCTGTGCCCAAGGGTAAGGAAACAGGTTGTGATTCTGCCAGCATGACCATAAACATTCTCTCTAGCTTCAATAATAGTGGCTTTTGACCTGTCAGAATGAAACACACTGTAACTAAAAGAAATTAATATTTCCTGCTTGGTCCTTTTCTTACATGACACTGTGGTCTCTTTTCTTTTTAGACTCCTTGTTGCTCAAAAATGTCAAGTTCCCAAGAAAAGCCCATGGCACACAGTGACAGGATCACACTTACAAACCATGTGCCTCTGCACATGCCTCTACTGAGGCTGAATTCAGTAGGGATTTTACTAGTGTTTATTCCTGGAAATATTAGGCAGGATTTTATTTTTATCTTGAAAAGCAATCTTTACAAAGGGCATCCACCTCTTTGATTTAACTTTGGTATGAAATTGCAGTTTCCTTATGTGGGAAAATTAAGAATTCTTTTCCTACCAGTTATATATTTAGGGCAACATTTTCATAGCAGATTTGTGGAAATTACTCAGTGGTCAATGGGAGCTGTGTGCAACCAAGGATAAGATTAGTTTCCCAATGCAAAATGATAATGGGCTATTTTATTTTTCTTCCTTTAACTTTGAACATTATGAAGTTAAAAAAGACATCTCCTTTACCTTTTGTCAGGACAAGCATCTCACATTTCCTTGATGAGCTCTTAGCTTTATTGGCATAACACCATTACATGGGATAATCATTCAGAAAGAAATCTTCAATTAAGTGATCTGCCTTCATATGTTTTTACCGAAGCCAGTGATACATTTCCCTTCCACTGCTCACTTCAGCTGCGTGTTTGTCTAGACCTACCCAGAACACGCTTGATTGTTTGTACAACAGAAGTCCATTTTTTCAATAAAGAAACAAAAGAAGTGGAGCATAGGAGAAACCAGATGGTAAAACTAACTATGCAATGCATGCAGGTCACTAAAAGGAGATTTCTTCAAAGTAGACCAAAGTTCCACTTCAATTCCACAGACATATTCCTTTCATAGGAGTCAAATAGGGAAAAAAGGAAAAAAGGAAAAAAAAAAAAGAAAGAAATGTAGCACATTGCAATACACCAACAGATAAAACAAGTGAAAGTTTACACATCATCTGGCCTGTACAGGCACATATTCCAATACAAAATTACTTGGCTTTAACACTTAAAGCTTCAGCTAACACTAGAAAGAAGTAAAAAATCTAGAATAGTTTAGGAAAGTCAAGAAATAAGGATCTCCATGTGAAGACTGAAAAGCAAGAGAAGACTGTCACCAGAGCTGAACTTTCATCCTATGAGCTTTGAAAAGTGAGTTCTAACCTCTAACTGGACTAGGTCCTCCAGTCTGGTTTTATTGTCAGGATTATTTTCTATTTTTATGTAACATAAAATGCATAAGCAGTACACAGGACTAGACTTTGCTTCTTGGATGACAGCAAGACCATCACAAAGACTGAGACTGTTCTCCTGCTTATACCAGGTTCATTTTTGTGAAAAAGTTACCCAATCTCATAAATAGGGAGGTTGATGTTCCAGCAGAACTGGGTTTTAACTTCCATAATTGAAGAGTTTTTCTGTAAAGGGAAGAAGCTGACTTTGAATCCATTCAGACTGAGGAAGAAGCAGAATCTGAATTGCCCATTCTGATATCAGTCTCTCAGTCTTTTGTAACTATCAGCTACTCCATGAGGAACAGAGTTCTATGTAGTCTGCATATATAATTGTCCAGATGAGGTGCATAGTGACCAGTTATTTCATCTCCAAATCTCAACTTGATAGGGAACAGCTCAGGGTTGCATTTACAAACCCAGACTAATGAATGAGGCAAAATTTTAGATAATGTGAATTTGATGATGTTTCTGATTGATTGAGGTTCAGGCTTTCAACTTGTTTCCCTCAGACCTACTTAGTCCTGAATTAAGTCAAGAAACTAAGATAATTAATTTAAAGCACAGCACTGCTGAGGTAGAGTGCTGGAGAAGAACACAGGACTGCCCATAACAGAAAGGCATGCTGCTCTTTCAAATATTTCTAGTCCTCCTTGCTCCATAATATATTGAGTCTTACCCTCATAGATGATGCAAACTGAAATAATTTGCTGTGTTATTAAGAACAGTACTGTTACTGGACTGCTCTGTGGTAATCCAGGGGCATGGAGCTGTAGCCCAACAGGCAAGGTTAAATGCTGAATTAGCTGCAAGTAGGTTTATTCAGACCTATAATAACCTAGACCTCTGTCTGTCTGCTGGCAAATTCATTGCTATAAAATAACACACATTTATGAACATCACTGCTGGGGCCATAAATAGATTAAGAGATTATTCCTCAGTATCCTTTAAAATTCGGTCTTCAGAATTTATTATATTAAATTATTTATATTTAGTATAATAAGAAGCTTAAATACATCTAGTATTCTTTAGATTTCATTAACTTAAAAAAACAAACTTTTGAGCATTTATGCGTGGGCTTTTTTAAAAAAATTAAAGTAGTTGATTATCTTCATTTAATGTTGACTAACTTCAGCTTTACAAAGCTTTTTACTGACTGAGCACATTTTGGAGAAATTCTGATGCTTTAGCCTATTATTTCCTTTGTGTGTTCTAGACCATATAAAAGATTTGTTCACTGATTGCTCTTTAGTCCGCTGGGGATTCTGCCCTGGTGTGATCCACTTCTACCTGGAGGGTATAAAACCCGTGCTTAACTTCTGAGCTGTGGTGGTATGGGTCCTGGTATGGTATCTTTTGCATTTCCAGATACAGAATGTCTCTCCCAGCTTGCTCTCCTTGCTGAGCCACCTGGTGATGTTGTACTCTGGTGTCCAGCAATGCTGCTCGCATGAGCCTCAGGAAGCAGATTGCTGGTGCTGCTGAGTATTGTCCTGTCATCCATATGCCAGCCTGTGACAAGCTGAGAGAGTTAGGTCTGTTCAGCCTGCAGAAGAGAAAGATCCAGTAAGACCTTAGAATAACCTTCCAGCACCTGAAAGTTGCTGCAGGAGAGCTGAAGAGGGACAATTTGCGGGGTGCAGTGATAGGACAAGGGGGAATGGCTTTAAGCTGAAGGAGGGGGGGTTTAAATCAGATATTAGGAATAAATTCTTCACTGTGAAGATGGTGAGACACTGAAAGAGGTCACCAAAGAAATTATTGATGCCTCCTCTCTAGAAGTGCTGAAGGCCGGGTTGGATAGGGCTTTGAGGAACCTGGTCTATTGAAAGGCATCCCTGTCTTTGTGACATCAATAGTATGTTATGGGAATCAAAATGCTTTTCAAGAATCAATGAACACATTAATTGGAGGGCTGAAGGGTGGCATCTTCATGGACTAAATCTTTACACAAGGTTTTGCGATAAGCTTCACTCCCTTTTACTGACCATAAAAAAAAAAAGAAGCCTGTGATGAGAACCTATAAAAATTAAATTACTTCAGTTAGGGCAGATGAATCTCATATTTTTATAAAGCAAATAGAACACAGATAACTAACTACTTCACTGGCTGAGAAGCAGCCTTGAAGCAATTTACTCTGCCAGTAAAAGAAATGGTTACTTTTTAACTGTGAACTACCTACCTACTGTGATCTAAAGGATTCGTTTTGAAATAGGATTAGAAAGATGCTACCATGACTATTAATTTGCTACAACTCACATATTCTCCTCTTGGCTGGCAAAGGTCTGAACTCACAGGGTTTCATTGAACTAAAACAGAGATTAACTAACTCCTGAGGATATTAGTGGGACACATTGCCTTGCAGTCACTCTTGGGAAAAGGCAGTGCTATCAACATTTTTGTACATGCACTAAACTGTAACAAAAGCATTCTTAAAATGCAAAGGCCTTCAACAACTTGGAGATTCTGACATAGCCATGGAAATATTAAAGCCAGGTTGCCAGCCTTCAGCACTCCAAATGTGCTAGAACAAATACAGACAGCACAGCAAGGGCACACACACATCAGGTAGCTCTGTGTCACAGTGCTCCTTTGTTGGCTTGCATTCACACTGAAGGGACATGGGCAGGCAACTCCAATATGGAATGAAATTAATGTTTCTTAGAGCTATGGAATTATGGAAGTGTCAGAGTTATGGAAGTGGCAGACCTTTCCCTAATAATCACACTCAAAATAGTTTATCCCCCACATCAAATAAAATGTTTTCTGTTAAGTAGTAAGTAAAGGAATATTAATGGACCTACCTGTGAAATTAAGAACAGTGTCAGAAGAGGACTTTCAAATGTTAAATTAAATTAACAATGGCTTTTCACTGCAAGAATTTTTAAGATTATGTTTCAGTGAGATAATAAAGTGGCTTGAAGAAAAACAATCTAGCAGCTTTGAAAGAGCTTAATCTTTACATTTCTGTTTTTCCTAGTGGGTAGGTTAGGACTGGAAAGGCAGCTTACTAGTTTCACACGTCAGTTTTTAAAACTTGTTGTTACAACTCTAGCAATAATTGCTGGTAATTTTTGATTGCAAATATATGTGTATCTAATGTTTTTAAGCTGTAAGTATCAGCTTATATTTTCAGGGACTAATGGTGATTCTGTCATGTCAGGACACTAGGTTAATGACAGCTGATATTCAGTCTTCCCCCCCTATGTCTGTGAAAATAACTTGAAGGTGAAGCACACACTTCAGTTTTAAACTAAGAGGAGCTAGGAACAAGCCCTGCTAGGATTATGACTTTCAACTGATGTTTTTTTCTGTCTTCTCTTAGGACTTACCTCTCTTTTGAAAAATAACTACAGACAGTTGGGTTTCTTATATAGCAAATATTTTGTAAGACATGGGTAATGTCTTTATATATGTTCCACATATGTATCTCATTAGAATTTATAAGACCTACTGGTCTTAACAAGATTTCAGAAAAGAGCTGAACCAAGCACCTCTGAACATGAGCAGTGCACAGTTCTTGTTTTTTCAAGTGTCCCTGGTTCCTTTTATTTGCATTTATTCGAAAATAGTGTTGAGCAAATTACATCTTCGAGATGTAACTTTCCATGGAAAGCATTGGCACTGGACCTAATTAATTACTTTTCAGCAAAAGCACTAAAAATACCAGTATTAACCCCAAATATTTCAAAATCAGATACCGGGCTTCACATCCCTACCTGAGCCCTAAAAATGATGCAACTTACTTTAAAAAACGCAGTAATATTCACAAATCTTATTTTCCATTTTTTATCCCAGCTTCTGAGTCCCCCATTGGCCATATTTTCACAGCCACCCTGGCCAGGAGGGGAGATAATCTCTCCGGCATATGATAGGTGTGCTCAGAGTCATGTGGTGGGAAATCAGTTGTGCCTTCCCCTTCATTCACACACTCCACCCCCACTCCCCATACATTGCCACTGAAACTGGCTCTGGCTAAAAATATACTTTATTTTAAGGAATGAAAGCTCTGATTGTCCTAAAATAACATGAATTCCCATCAGGATCAGGGAACCATTGTGCTAAGTGCTGTACAAACACGAGGAGATAATGGACCTGATTCATCCCTGAATTACTCTGGTTTCCATGGATTTACAGCTGTGCAAGTCAAAGGCAAATGTGATAATGAGCATGCTGCAAGAATGCACAGCTTAGGGCAAGTTTCCTTCTGGCCTAAATCCTTTGAAATCTGTGGAATTAAGGCAACAGATGACTTGATGTGTATTTTAAGGTTACATCTACTCTCCTGAACTAAATAGGACCAGACCTGATTCACTACTGGTAGCTGCCCAGCCTCTCTCCAAGCACTTCAGGAGAAAGCTGAGGCTGTGGACCTGCCCAGCAGCCAGTCTGGACAAAACCAGGATGCTTTGAAAACTGGGGTGGTTTAACAGGGTGAATCTGGGCAGACCCTGCCAACTGGCCTCAGGGGCAGATGTTCAGGTCCTGGTCCTGATTATTTACTGGTAGGCCTACAGTCTGAAACACTTGTGTCTACTTGTAAGACCTTCTGTTCACATTTAATATCAGTCTATCATACAAGTTTTACCAGAGAATAGTGTTAAAAAAACCCCAAACCACCCAACAACAAAAAACTTGTTCCTCTTACATTTTTCCTTTAGTCACTGCTTGTGGCCCTTGTTCCTTTTGAAGATGTGTTTTGCTGCGGACCAGAGCAGCTGCAGCCTGGTGAAGGAGCTGCAGGGCTGCCCAGCGGGGCTGCTGCTGGCAGGTCTGGCTCAGAGCATGCAGCAGCACCCGGCAGCACCAAGACACCAGACACCTGCCTGCTGCTCCTGCTGCAGGTCCCCTCAGGAAATCCAGACTTGGTTTGCCGTGGTTTGCCATGTTTTTGTTGTTTGCTCTGCTTTTTTATGAAGCATCTGCCCAGTGCTTCATAATCACTGGCAGGTTCTTGCTCTGCCCCAATTTCATGGTTTTTGCCTTGAAGATCGTATCTCATCCCAGTACAGTCGGATTATCACTTAGCACAGGTTTACTTAAGAACCTAAGCCCTGACACAGGATCCAGGTTCCACTTCAACACCTGTTTGTGCAGTTACTTTTCCACTCTCCTTCTGTCTTATAACCACGTCCCCATGCACTTCAGGCAAATGTAATTCATCAGTGGAATGAGTTTGTCAAGTTCAGTTAGATACAGGTTTCCTTAACAGCTTCACACAGGTGATCTTGTACTTTTCTCCATCACAGAAAAGGTGAAGGGAAAGACACTCTCCATGTAGCAAAAAAATGCTCAACTGGTCCATGGCACTGTTCATTTTACAGCAGGAGGTATAGAGAAAAGGAAAGTAAGTCCTAAATCTGATTTTGTTTTGACAATTCAATCATTAATATTACATTTCAGAATTAGGATGTCCATAACCATTTAGAATGCATTTTAGAAATGATTTCTAGTAAAAGCCTTTTGATAATTAATGCTGTTTAGATGCTTTGAAACTATCGTATGCTTGGAAAAATGCCCTAAGTTCATTCCTGTTCTCAGGGACTATATCATAAATAAAAGTACCAAGCACAAATTTCTGATAGAGACAGTGGATATAACCCATGCACATCTGCATGGCTAATGCCCCCAAAAGAGGCTGGTTGAACACATACAGCCTGATGTGAATGTCTTGTGTCCTGTGCCATTTCTGGGTAATTTCTGGGAAAACACCAGGGCAAAATTGCTCCAGGGCATGTGCCAACTATTTAACAGCATGGATAATAATGTGCCAGTGCTGTTCTGTTTAATTTACTACTATTATACAGCCAGTAAAAGCAGAACTGAGCTAACACAGGCCTTTGTGAAAACCCCTGATAAATTGGGGAGAGGCTTCCAAGTGTGAACGAGCTGGTCAGACACTGCTCACACTTCTCCTCATGCTGGAAAGCAGATCTCTATAGGCATCTGAGAATTTTTCTTTTTAGGCATTTTTCTGTAGTTTTGTTGCAGAAATTTTGCACTGT
>NW_005054318.1:3878790-3911190 GCF_000277835.1 Geospiza fortis | reverse complement strand
TCCTGCTGCTGAGAGCAAAGTGGCACGGGTCCAGGCAGCAGGTACATGCAACACATGAGTAAATTCTTGCCATGTAAAAGGGTACTTGGAAAGTGTATATCAACAAATAAAGAAAGGAGATGTAAATTTATACCATTATTTCTTTCAAAGTTCTTTGGTGCCATACTTTTACCACTACCCCCCAAGAATCAACACTCACCCCCTATTTGACCTTATAATAGTTTTGCTGCCAGTGCAAGTCTATCTTGGTTCATGGTGGTCACAAAAAAAAAATTCTGACATAAAGGTTTGGTTCATTTTCTGAAATAAAAATGAGGAAGATAGTTCAGACTGAAATAGGACACTGTTTTTTCCTGTGGCCAAATGGAAAACACCTGTTACTACAGTTAATTTGAAGTGCCCTGTTTGATCCAAACTATTTTGTTTTGCCATATTACTAATTTTAAAATAGCTTCCTAGCAGTACTCAAAAATAAAGATGTAGTGTTTAAACTTTTTTTCATTCCTCTTTCATGAAAAAGAAAAGCTAATTGAAATTGAGTATGTAAATTAAAATATATTTGTGAGCACACTGATTGTTGCTGAAGAACTCTGGGCCTGACTACATACTTGTCAGACACCTGGTCTATTTTACAAGCTTATAATTGTGTTGAAAGAATAGTACCAAACAGTGTGTCCCTCTTAGCATAATTTTCTGCTTAGTCCAAACCCCAAGGAGCAAGTCTTGGTTTTGAATGCAATTTTCACTGTTGGTGCTTTACAACAGATTCATTTGTTGATAATTCAGCATCTCTTCATCGCACTTGTATTTACCGGCCCTGTGCTGATAGGGTATATTCTCTTTAACGACTAATTTGTTCAAGGTGTTGAAAAACTTCATGCAATATGGATGAACAGAACAAATTCTTGCTCCTCCTAACTCTCTGGTCTAGCCTTTTCCTTTTCATTTGTTCCACTGAATCCAGATAAGCTTACGCACAGTTATCAGCCTAAAGAAATGCATGCTTTTGACATGTTAGATAATGTTTACAAATTCCTGCAGTTCTATTACAATTGACTATTACTTATATATAGAATCAGTTTTACTGAAACAGTGTAAACTCCTCAAGCTTGTTTTTAATTGATTTATTTGGAACCAAAGGCATTTGGTGTAAGAATTTATTTAGCTATGTTTTCATTAAATTGGTCCACCCTCCAATTGAACAAGCCTCCATACTTAAAATATTTATGGATAGACTGAACTTATGTGCATTCACATCACAGCAAATTTTCTTGAAATGATCAGAACAAAGCAGAGTTTGATATGGGCTACATCATATTATGACTACATTCCTTCTCTAGCCAAAAATTTGCAAAATCAAATAAATAAAATCATTCTGAGAAGGCAGGAAGCATTAACATTGAATTTTGCACAAACCTCAGGCTGAGGTAGTAGAATGGGGTTTTCCATGGGTCCCCTGGCAACTGGGCAATTTTTATTCCAAACATAAGCACAGAACTAGAAAAGCTATGTAGAGAAGATCCACCTCATTTATCCTTATATTGGATGGACCTTTACTTAGCGCTTTCCTCATTTATTTTGCACAGTCAATAAAAAGAAGACTCAACTTGATTTGCTTTGTATTCTTAGAACCAACTTTACCCCTTGTGCAGAATTACTGCAACTGAAGGAACAGTTCTTTTGTCTTTCACTTAAATTGTCTAAAATTAGTAAATGTATCCTTAGGAGGGAAGAGGAAGGTATCTAGATGGCAGGCAAAATAAAGCAACAAAACCCTGCCTGTTCTGAATTGAAAACAAACCCCAGCTAAATTAGATCAGCACCTTGGGTGGTTTGCAATTTGCATTACTGATTTCAGTGCTCATGGGCTATTCCCCATGGAGAAATGCTGTGTGTGAAGGTGAATCCACCAGCAGAAGAATCCACCTGTGGAAAAAACACTTGTGAAGAGCAGAAATTCACCACTCAAATTGTGTGTGGAGTTTATCAGAGATTAGTTTGTCCTGTAGGTTCAAAGCTAGAAGAGTGAAAATTGCCTTCCTTTATTTCAAGATTTAGCTTTATTTTTCTCAGACACTTGAAAGGAACAACAGCAGGATCAGATATTACTTATTCAGGTGAGTTATCTGTGGACAACTGGAACTGCCTGTGCACAGGATTGTTTTCTTCAGTGCTCAAAGAAAAAAGTTACTGTAAAATCTTGCTCATGTGGCTAACATTGTGTACAGAGTATTCGCATTAAGAACAAAATAAGATCACTAAAATGCAGGAATTTTAAAATCTAGAGCTGCTTCACAGTATTGTATGTTCCTCTACAAATGAAGCATCTAAAGACAAAAGCCAAGAGCTCATGTGTGACCTGGAACAGACTGTGTAATTCATGTTCTACACTTCCTCATGTATTTCTGAATTTGTTAAAATTAGTTGCAAGAGACAGCTATTTGCTAATGCAGGACAGGTGTTGTGAAATGAATAATCCTTTAATGAAAGTGATGTAGATTAGGTCTACAGTTAAATGCTTGTACAAGAAAAAAATAGGCCTATCTTAGAGGATGTGTCCATCCTAACAAAAATAGCTATTTTCCTTTTTCCGGCAAGTACCAAATTAACACAAACCAGATCCTCTGTTGGAGTCAATATATACTCCTGAGCTCCAACCTTCCTATTTTATGTTATAAATAATATAACATTGCAAACAATAAAAAGAATTCTAGTCAAATAAGCCAAATATCTCAGTAGTTTTTCTCTTGTTCAGTTTGTACAAAGTCACTGCCTGTTGTATGAATGGATTACAATCATTAGCTTTTTTAGTGAATGCAGAAAGAGAGCTTCTATTTTTCCTAATGCAATATAAATCATGAGTAAGCCCAGAGAGTCCCAACAGGGCCAGGCAAGGGGAACCAAGAAAATAAATCATCATTCAGTAACTGAAAAGGACCAAAGGGTTACTTTGACATAAGCAGAGATGATTGAATTAATTTTGCTGGTTACAAGTTAATCAGTGTAATTCAGCCATCCTGATCTTCCTCTGGAGTGGAGAGAAACAGACACCTCCTGAAGGCACCTCATTGTACTATCTGCCTCCATTGCCTCTTTAGGAATGAGGATGACTAATTGAATCTAGATAACCAAATTGCATGCAGCTAAATTTAGATGAGATCAGTTGCAGATTTTGTTCCTTCCCTGTAAGATGCTGAGCACATGATTCCAAAATATGATTTGAAAGGTCTGCTCTGGCCTCCTGCATGGGTCATTGCAGGCATCCTCAACCAATGACACCTCTGATAGTGCCACAATTTCAACCTAATTCACATTATCTTTTTGAGTTGCCTGAACTACTGCAAGACTAAGAATTTGCCACAGTCTTAGGCCTCTAATGGTTCAATTACTCTCAGTGTTACCTCCCCACACACACACTTGCTCCAAGTAACCTCCAAACTCCCTCTAATTTGAACTTTTTAATTCAGTAGGAGTATTGAGTGCATTCAGCCTTACAGAAATTGTCCCTTTGAGATTTGCTGATCTTTTCTCTCTTTCAGAAAATTTCATTATGATCACAGTGCTCTTTAGAGCTGGCAGCTTTCTGTATCCCACCATGCATACTTAAGAACATAATTTAATATCTCCAGATTCCACGAATGTCTTTATTCTTCAGTCTGATTTAGGCTTTTCAGTTGGAGTGAAGGCAGTAAAAAGCTTAGAGCTGACAGAGTGAAGCACAAACCTCACCAAAACTGAGGAAGGTCACCCATAAAATTCTTCATTTCATCTGTCATTTCTTTAATTTTTTTGTTTCTTTCTTTAGGATTACTGCCCCATCACATGCAGTATCTTCCTCTGTAATTCCTATTTACTTCACAGAAATAGAAAGCCTATCAAAATAATGTTTAGGGAGGTGCCTTACTGGATTCTACATCTATAATATGGAAAGATGAAGTCATACTAAGTTAAACATGAGTTGTTAAGTTAACATAGAAAATTTCACATCTCATTCTCATGTCCTGAAATCTGTCTCACACATCCATGCTCCAGCTTGGCCATTCCCTTCCTATGGAGGGGAAATGAGGAGTGTATCTCCTTGAATGTGGTAGACAGGTTAATTGCTTAGCAAGTGGAGGAAAGATTCCAACAATTTTATTATTGTGTTTCTTTTTTAGATTATTCAGCTAGGAAACTGAACTGAAACAGTTTTTTAGATAAGTGCATGTAACTTGTATTTCTAGACAGTATCTTCAGTTTTTTATAGCTGCATATTATAACCTAATATATACAACATTGGCCCTTCTGCAATACAAAATTTAATTACATCAGAAATTAAACACAGGCAGTCACAACCAAAAAGGGAAAAAGAAGAGCAATGCAAAAGGAAGAAAAGGGAAAAAAAAATAGGAAAAGTAAATAATATAAAACTAAAACTAAATTAGTAATGCTAAAATAGTTCTGCCCTTGTCATAAAAGATGTACTTTACATTTTCCACTGGCAATCAGATAATTCATTTTTCAAATGAAATTTAGAACTAAAACTACTCTCAGTGTTAGTGATAAAGTATTCCAAAGGCTCTAAGCTGGATTCTGAGCGAATTGTGCTAACTGATGTTGAAATACAGAACAGTGTACAGACTAGGAATGCACAATTGTGGAGCAGTATTATACCCTGTGAGAGACACAGGATGCCTGTAGACTTCAGGTACAACTCCTAACTGGGCTATCCCAAGTGGCATTAGAAATTTTCACAGCTCAGTTCACACAATTGCTCAAATTGGAGTATAAGGGTTTTAATAATTTTCATGGGAAACAGGATAAAGCCCATAGCTCCAATTTTGATTTAACATCTGGTGCAAAATGCATCTGAAACTACTTACCCAAAGACAGAAAAGAAGCTGGTGCCAGAGCAGAACACGGCTCAAATCTTATCAGTCCCACTCTACCACTGAAAGACTATTTTTAAAAAACATGATACAAATCTACTTTGTCACTGAAGTTCTTTTATTGTTTTAATCTAGGAGTTTTCACCTTGTGTTTTGCAGTGGATTGCTCCTGCCATGGAGGGAGGTCAGACTCACCAGCAGAGGGGAAGCCAACTGTGCAGTTATGAAACACCTCTGATTCATTTCACAGCTAAAACAACCTACAGTGACACTTACTGGATGTAGCACAGCCACCATGAGCATTACACTTTAAGTAAGTTACTGATGTTATTTGTAAAGGAATTTCAAACCTCTTGTCCTGCTCCTGGCCCTCCTTCTAATGTTAACACTTCCATGATTTTACAGATTTTTCTCTCCTATCACCAAAGATGAGAAGTGTTCCTTTCCACTGCTTCTCAACAGACTAAAGGATGTGAGGATGTTTTTTATTTTTTTAATTCAATTAAACCTATGAATTTTTGAGAGGTGGGCACCATCAGGCTTTTACAGTAGAACAGTGATTCCATGGAAGAGGAAAGATTATCAGTTTTACAAAAGGATCTTTCATGTCCTTTATCCTTGGCTCATATCATTATCTTCAAAAGAACGCCTCCATTACCTCTCAAATCCTCCTGCTGAAGAATTGTTCCCTTGAACTAAATATAGCAATATTTATTTGCCTTGGTTGATGGTTTGTTGTAAATGATAGCAATAAACAAATCTTTTCTTTTGCTTTCCAAAAAAACAACTAAACAAACCAAAAACCCCTCACCAAAATTGAGAGGATTCTATACTGAAGACATTGCTATGCTTGTGTCACAGGGAGTAATACCTGAACTGCATCATCTGTGGGTGTAGCCGGCAGGGGAGCTGCAGTAGCTCCCTGTTTAGAGGAGCTGCAAAAATAGTTGTGGAAATGTCAGTGCCATGCACCCAGACAACATCCTGAGTGTCTGCAGTTGCTCATTGATGATGAGCTGGGTGGCTTAAAACCTGTGTCTGCATGACTCTTCTGGCAGGGGACCCAAGATCTGCTCAGACATTCATGAACTTTCTTTAAAGTAGGAAATCTTGGGATCTATCATAAATCCAATGGTTATTACTGAAGAAGCAGCAAGGTTCCTAGGCAATCTGTCTCCATAAAACAATTAAAGTCAGACAGAGGAAGTCACTTTCATGTAAGCTGTAGTTCTTATTACCCACATGTAATTGACAACTGGGTCAAGAGAGTCTGAGAGCCACAATTGCATTCCCTCTGCAAGGCATTGTTAGAGGGTGTTCCTCAAAAGCTCTGTTTAGGGTGGCTGAGCACTAGGAACCATGGTTTATGGCTAGATGTATGAATAGACCTCAGACCTGCAGAGTTCCAGTTTGCACTGCCTGCTGCCTGCTGGAATTTATACCTCTGAATTTGTGGGGCTACCCAACCTACTGCGTAAGGTGATGATGCAGATGTGTGAAGGATGCAGCTCACAGGCTCTGCAGTCTAGAGTACAGAAGGCTAAAGACTGCTTTAAAGCAACTTTTCACCTTTCCAGTATAACATGATTCTGGCAAAAGGTTGCCTTTAACTCATCGGTCAACACAGCCTGCAGTGTCTTGCTGGACATGAAGTCAGGACTCCTGTGATGGAGCCTGGTGGAAATGTTTGTGTAGTCTATGTGCCAGGGCATCCCTGTCTGTCTCAAAAGAATCAGGGGCAGCCTTGGTTCCAGTGTAAGGTTTTTACCTTCCTGTTATCTTGAGCTTTTCTTAAACCCATGTCTTCAAACAGCCTGAAGTGAAGTGAATCAGGGCAGCCAGGGAGACACTTGAGGCATAATGTATATTCAGTCCTCAGAAGGCAGCATGCTGAGCAGGGGAAACACCATAAACATAAAGAGAGTCTCAGTCTCAGCGTGAGAGAATTCAGCACTTCATTCAGAGGGGGACAGATGGAGGAAGACAAGTCAGTCCTCATGAGAAGTCCAGATGTCCATCAGCTTCTGAACTGGAGTTCATCTGTCAAGGAGTTCCTAGTAAACCTATGGAGAAGGAATTTAAACCCACTATGGTATCTATGTAGATACCTTTTCCCTGGGCTTTAGGATATTCTGAGAGAAAGATCAGCACTTTGGTTGATTCCTCCCTGCCATTTTATATGAAGTATTTAGAACAGAATGTAATACCTTGGCTTATCTCCACTGACTGTGTTAAGAATAATTTTTTATTCTTCCGTTAAAGAAATATGATTGCTTTGATCTTTAAAAAGGTGTACATAGAATATGTAGGTAATATTTTGTATCTGGCACTGGTATGGTGGCTGCTGAAATATTGTGTTCAGTTCTAGTTCATGGATAATACAGAGATTCAGGATTTTCCCTGTTGAATAGTTCAAGGGAGCATTCAAAGAATAATGAAAGGATTAGAAAAAATGGCACATAATAAGGAGCTTAACTTGCTTTCATATTTGGTAGAAGATGGAGGGGACCTGAAGCAACTGCTTCAAGGGTAAAAATTTGTTCATAGAGTTCTGCAGCCTAACAGATCTAAAGGCTGAAAGCCAAAGCTTGGAAGAAAAAATTACTAAAATTAAATGTCCACTTCTCATGTTGAAGGTACAGAAAAAGAACTGCAGAGAAATAAGGGGTTCTAAACTGTGAGAAATTTGAAAATGGGATGATGCCAAAGACAATGCTCTATTGGGTTTGAGATAGAAATTAGTTAGGAGGTCATGTGGCTTCCATTATGGGGAGGATTACACCAGGTGATATGCATGGCCTCTTTTGAATGTTCTGTGAAGTGTTATCCTTGGTAGCACCATTTAATCTGACAGTTACACTCAGCAATAATTTGGCTTGAGAAGTAGTAAATAATTATTAGTGAAGTGAGAACTAGTGAAGAGAATAACCAAAATATGCTTTTTGTTTTGCATCATCTGAACTCCTGCTTATGAAGTAACAATGAAGATTTTCTGTAGATATGGTGGGGTTTCAATAGCTATGAAAAATAACCTGAGGATATTTGATCTGGGTCCTTAGATAGAAAGTTACAGATAGAAGATAGAAGTTATCCCTGAAAAGCTCCCCAGTAAGACACAGAACTGACTAGACTCAAAGTTCAAATTCTCTTTTCACATGGGCCTTTTGTGCCTCCAGTTGGAGGGGGAGGGGAAGCAGCAGCTCGTGGGAACACGAAAGTGGAGAATCCTAAACCATAACACAACCCAACCCATTTTATGATTCTATTAAACTGTTGGATGTGTCTTGCTTTCAGAGAAAATTAATCCCTTCTCTGCATCTCAGATTTGGGCTTTTCATTTTCAGTCACTGCTTTCTTGATCCAGTGTGTAACTATTGCTAAATATTACTAAATATTCTACCCTATATTTAGGTATAGTGGTATTTCAGTACACTGGAATTCTAGCTGAGGAGTAGACCCCTATTTTTGTGAACTATAAAGGCTCCATTTTGCCCTGAGTAAGTAGAGTGAAATATGTCTCAGCGAGGAAGTTGATCTGGCCTTCTTCACACAAGGAAGCTGTGATTGCTCATCTGACTTTCTGATCTGCTGTTAAGGTCATAGAATTACAGCATAATTTGTTAGAATGGTGTCCTGAAGGTCACTGAGTCCAGTGGTCCAATCCAAGTAATGCCAAGCAGAGTTGGTTTGGCCAGGATCTTGTTCAGTCAATTTTTGAGTACTCCGAGGCAGTTTCCACATTTTTTCTGGACAATCCATTCACTACCCTACAGGAAAAGAAACCCGACAAAAAACACTAGAAAGCTCAAAACAACCCACCAAAATCCCCAAAGAGACTTCCCTGGTAATTTACTGTTTTTATTCACCAGACCAAGTAATGCCAAGTAGATGTGAGAGCAAGCTTCCATCCTTGTATCAAAATGGAGATAGATGATGTTCCATAGCATCAGAATAAAAGGGATTTGATCTTGAAACCACACTTCATGTTTTAAGCAGCAGAAAAAACTAGCTTTGGGCCACTTGATGCTGATGTGATGACTAAAGCCTCTGCAACACTTGCTGTATTTGTAACAAAAAGTTTACATATTGATTTTATTAGACTTTTTATTACTGGGGATCTTCTTTCACCCTGAAAAATCAGCTTTTTTTTTGCAAATGCCGCAGAAGTTTTTTTGTTTTTTGTTGTTGTTGGTTTTTTTTTTTTAATATTAATAATAAAGAGCCTGAAATAATAGTTCAGCAGTGCAAAGTCCAGTACAAAAAAACTCAGCAAGAAATTCCACCCTGATACCACCTTACCTAAACAGCCAAGCTAAAGTCAAGAAATAATGTAATTTGTTCATAACAGGCTATTATCCAAGACTGAGAGATGGAACTTACCATCTTCCAGCCCAGCTCTGTGCCCATGAAGGGCTCTCCAAGGAATCCCATGGATATAACCTCTGAAATTCATTCCTCTGCTCCTGACTGGACAAAAATTCTGCTGATAAAAAAGGAGAGAAAATGGAAGTAATGCAATTAGGTCTCAGAAAGACTAGGATATTGATCTGCTTTTCAATTGCATGCTTATAACAGGAATTTTATCAAGATTTGCTAATGACTAGAATGTTTTACTGTAAACTCTATTCAGTGGATGGTTATAAACGCTGGCACAGCATCCCAACACATATTTTTGTTTCATAAAAATGAAAATAAATAAATAAGGTGTCTCTTGAGAGCTGCTTTGTGTTCCTTAAAAGCTTTGGCTTAGAAAGGGGGATCATAAGGAGGTGTGAAAATTTAGCACTATGGTCTTAATTCTGTGGTCATTCCCATGGCTGCTCCAGCTGTTCCAGGCAGCGAGAACTGCACCCTGGAGAACCAGGGCAGGACAGGAATTAATGGAGCAATGTGGCTTTGCACCAACCAAGGAGCACATCCGATGTGCCTCACACACTAATGGCACCACATAAATAAATAATGACCCCTTCTCTTCAGGGATGGGGGTGGTGTGATAAAGGGTGAAATCCTGGCCTTTTACAGCTCATGCCAGACTTTTCCTTGACATCAGCCAGGCCTGAATTTCACCACACAGGGATTTATTTCAGACTTTCTTCTCAGCAACTTTGTGCTATTCTGAGAAAGCATCCCTGGCAGTCAGGGCAGTGAACACGTACACAATTGCACTGATTTAATGCCCCAGATTGCCACCGGGGTGAATCACTTCAGAGCCAGGTCTGTGGCTTTAAATTGCAGTGGCATATCTCAACAGGTTTCAAGGGGCTGAACCCAACATTTCCAAAGATAAACAGCTTCTTTTGTGGTGATATAATTCCACCATGGGAGTCTCCATGTTAAAGACACTGTGAATATGGAAAGGAGGGAATTTTAGGTGTAGTTTTAAATGCAGTTGGACGTGGGTGTTGAAGTTATTCCCTCATTATAAATTAATGGATTGGGTCTTGTCCTGGCTATCTTCCTGAATAAATCCAGAGCAAAAATGATCCGTCAAAATTATCATACTAGAAGAAAATATAATTCCTTAACCAGAAGCAGTTAAAAGAAAAAGATAGTTAATCTCATACACATCTACCTTTCATTTCCCTACTAAATGACCTATTTTCTGCTGAGCTAATCTATCTGGGAATTTTCTGGATCTATAATGAGATGCTTTAACCATCCCTCTGCCATAACAGTGGGAGCTGAATGTCAGAAAATATCAGTATTATAATTTTGGAGAAGGCATAATGAATGATACTAATGCCTGTAATACACTTATTATACTAATATATTATACTAATTTCTTGCTTGAAATTATTGCAATATAAATTAAAGTCATGTGCTGAAGTTCCAGGGAAGTAGAAAGTTCTCTATTACTGAAAAGAACTGCTTATTATTCCCATAGTGAGTTTCATTTGTGCAATCTATCCACACCAGAAGCTGCAACTGTTTGGGGTCCAGTTTGGGATTTTGGGAGGACCTGACCACACAAAGGACTTTGAGAAGGCACAGATCTGCCTACAGTAAGGACTTGCTTCCAGCCCTCTTGGAGGGTCCCCAATGGTCCCACTTTGCTCCAGTGGCAATGACCCAAAGACATCAGTGCGGTTTGCAGGGTTCCAAGGGCAGGAGTGGAGCTGGGAACTGCAAACCACCTGTGTGACAAACTGTCTGAGGGATCCAAAGGCAGATCTGCAGCACAGCAGGGACAGAAGGTGCAGCTCATGGCAATGAGGATCAGCATTAAATGTGTTGCTGCCATAGCACTGCACAGGACTCAAACTCACCCTGTTTGAGTCTTTACTTCGTGTACCTTGTGCTGGTCTGCTTCCCTGGGTTCATAAATGCTCCTTCTCCTGAAGAAAGATTTCTGTGCTCAAGTAGTCTCAGACAGCTGGTGACTGGAGGAAGATCAGCTTTTAAGGGAACCTAATGACTTTATGTTTTAGTTTTCCCAGTTTCTAGCTGATGTCTGAGACCAATAAAATTTTTCCTCATTAGGGGAAGTGTGTACATTGACTATTTCCCCTTAAGTCTCTGTTAGCTACCAGACAATTGGGTTACATATATGAACAAGTAAGAATTACCAAATTGTAATCAACCTGTAAATCATACATATTTCTATTGAACAATAAACAAAATTTAGAGTCTTAGTTTTCAAATTTCTGTGTGAAAAATTATCATAATTTTATTATCAGTGGCACATTCAAGAGAGAAATAAATCAATGTCACATTTTTTGTGTAATTTATTATACATAAAGAAAACGAGAAAGAAAACCAATGATAATTATAAAAAAATGCTGATAAACATTTCTTTTATGTTGAAGGTCTTGATTCTGTTGAAGCTCTCTTCCTGTGCAATACCAAACTCCAGATAGACACAAAACTTCTAAGATCTTGAATATTTTCTGTGGTGCCCATATTACACGTCATATGTAGGAAGTTATAGTGTAAAAATAGCAGAATTCACAATCTATCCTTGGTTTTTTCAAGACAGGATTAAGAATTAATGGAAAGTACTTCCAAGCTAAATTAGGAATAGTATGTGAAGACATGACTCTTAGATGCTTTAATTTTTTTTTTGTAATAGAATATCCCATTCCCCAGAATAGATTTTCTTCTTAAAATCCATATTTTTCTTAGATTTTACAGCTTCACACTTCTTGAATTACTCTGTTGAAAGAATGATTTGTTTCAAAATACTGCATTTCTGAGTACATCATAAAAATATATGTCCCGTTCCTAATGAAGTAACTTCACTTAAAGCATGGAAAGCAAGCAGTAAATTTTAATGCATTGGAGTATAAAATAAGCATGGCCGTGGTTTTTGATTCAAAAGTCTGTCAGGGTAGTATTCTGTTTCCAACAGCAACTGCCTTAGGCAGCACTGCAATTTCAGTGAGAAGCCAATAAAATTTCTGACCAAATGGTTATTGCTGTGAAGTAAATCTCATATATGAAGAATATCTCACTGGTACTATTTTTATTTATAAAATACAAATCAATGTTTGCATTAATATTAAAAGCAAAAGATTAATTTTGTTAAAATCTTACTTATTCTCAAATACTACACTGTGCCTTTGAAGTGGCTAAAACTGGGAGACCCCCAGGAGACTCTGGGTCAGCCTTGTATGCAGCTGGGATGGAGCATACAACACAGCTCTTTTCTTAACACTTTCCCAGATGGGTATATTTTTCTTCAATTGTTTAAACTCCACACTTTCACTGCATAGGAGTTTAACAAATTTTTGACAGACTTAGGTATGCTTTATAGATATGCATGATATTTCTGATTTTCTTTCCCCCAAAATGTATGCACTTTTAATACTTTTTAATAAAAAGCTCTCCAGTTTGCATCTTTATCTTTCCTTAATATTAACTTCTGAGAAACGTTTCAATGTCAACCACATAAACTGTCATTAAGTTCATGTGTTAACACCAACTGAAGTGAAAAGGGCTAGACTTTGTCTTTTAAAATATAACATACTTTGTGTTCTGTAGTTTGAAAAAGACAACTATGCATGAGCTTTCACCAGCTTCTACTCAGTGCATATGCAGAAGCTCTTTTTCAGAAGCATAAAAACTTGAAACATGTATTTTAAAAAATGAAAGCATGTGTGGTGCAAAATCTGAGTCTGTCACAGGATCTAGATAAATAGCTCAAATGGGCCAGATCTAGCCAATGAACAGAGTGTTTAACAACAGTGATTTATACTATTTCCCTTTCATGTTATAATAATTGTCAGGAATTGAATTTATGTTGTGTCATTTCCTGTTCTAGCTGCAATCTTTTCTTCAAGAAAAAAAAGGTTTTAGAACTTTAATGCCTTCACTGTTCTTGGAAAGATAACAGTAAAGGGGACTATTTTATGATTTCATTGCTTGGTTATTTGTTTTCTTTCTTTCTGTAGCCTTCAGGGAGAACTAGAAGGGCGAGACAAAGAATTGTCTTCCAGTCGAAAACACAAAGAATTGGATTGTTGTTGCTGAAGGCAAAAAGTGAGCAGGGGAAAATGGTGCTCTCCAAATTACTCCATAACAGGAAGCCCTATAAATGTCTCCCATCCCTCTGCTAGATCTGCATCAATTTGCAGTGTGAGCAGCAGAAAGGGCAGATGTTGGATCAAAGAGGAAGCATTTACCTCAACAATGAAAAAGCAGTCCCCCAAATTCTCTTTATCCAATGCAAGCCAGATTTCACAGAGCCATTACTTGCTAACAGAGAGGCAGAAGATTTCTATTAAGCATGGTGTTGCTTGATAGCAGCAGAAACAAAGAGACAGTGAGCATGAGGAGAGACATGAATGCCTGATAGGAATTTGGTCCAGAAGCCAGCAAGAAATCATTAAGTATGTACATGTTTCATCGCAATATCTAATGTGATAATATTGTCTTTATTGACATGATACATGCCTTTCAGCCCTTAAGTGGAGTTCTTTCTACTGAAGTGTGCATATCTGAAAGTGAGATGTATTGGCTCATAAAATTCAGCAATAGCTGAAACAAACAGTAAACAAACTGTCCTAGAAGTTCTCTTGTCACCATGGTAGGAAAGAAATATCAAAGAGTGAATTTGGGCTATATTCTGAAGAGTTGAATTAAAACAGGCCTACTCCAGCTAAAATAATATTTCAATTCTCAATTAATATAACCATAATATCCCAGCAAGAAATGCAATTAATATTCCTCCAAACAGGAACTGGGCTACTGTGTCTCCTGTTCCATCTTAGTCTCCCTCTTCCTGGAAGAACACATTTCTCCTCCATCAGAAATGAGTCACAAAGGCGTCTCCAGCAGCTTGTTTAGCTAGACAGACTATGCTAGACTAGGGAAAGGAGGCAGTCCCCAGAGCCTTTAAGCAGCACATTCCCATGGAAGCAAGGGTTGGAACTAGATGATCTTTAAAGGTTCCTTCCAACACAAACAATTCTATGATTCTGTGATTTTGCTGCATCTCTGTCTTTTCCATGCTGAGTGGAGGAGCTGGGCATTGAATGGCTGTGATGACAATGTGCTCCGCAGGCTGTTGATGGTGGGGCAGAGCCAGCTGCCAGGAGGAACCTTTGCAGAAGATCTGGAGCCATGAGCCTTCAAGGGCCTCCCTGGCACAGCCTCTCCCCACACAGGGTGCCAGAGGACAGGGAAGGTTTGGGGAAGAGGTCGTTGGAGGGCAGTGGGGCTGGATGAGCAGCCAGCCTCCTCCCCTCTGCAGGGCCAATGGGAGCCAGGAGCAATGCAAGCAGTGTTGTCTGCCTCCACAGGACAGGATAAATATTTAACAAATTGCTGCTTACCCTCCATTACCTGAATGAAAGGAGAAGGGGATTAACTGGATTTTTGGCAGGGATTGCTGAGGTGGTGCCGTGTCTCACAGATCACCCCAGAAGCACCGACCCCACCAGCTGTGCTCTGCAGAGCTTCTCTGCACATGGGTAGTAAACTTGATGCATCAGGAGGACACCAGATTTACTGTGAGGAGAAGGCTGTCTGCTCACTGCACATGCTGTACGTGCATTGTGTCCCAGATACACACAGCTGGTCAGCCCAGAGTCACAGTTTTCCTGAAATCTGGGGGCTGCTCAGAAAGAAACTCGGTTAGATCTGCACCGGTGAAACCACTGCACATCTGAAGATTTGGGATGGATGGGCAAAGTTAAACACCACAAACAGAAAATTTCTGGGGAGAATATACTTAATATTCTGGTACATGGCATCTCTTTACCCATAAAACCTCATTTCTTTCCTCTTGTCTTCTTTCAGTCTGTCTAGGAAATAGATATCAGTGGTTCATAAACCCCATGATCTTCCACCTGTGAAAATGACAGTGATGCTGAAAAGGCTGAAGGAAATTTGCTTAGACTTCCTACCTCACCCAGTCTCAAAAAGGCCGCATTGTGCCTCTGGTGTTGGATGTTTTTCAAAGGTCTGTAAAGATACAGCTTAGCCCTAAAGCTATGGCACTGTATTTACGTGACTTCTTTCACATACCTTATTATTTTGATCCCAATATAGTTTATAAGGTTTCCTTACCCTACTTCAGAAATGCTCTCGGCTTCTGTTCTGATTATTCTCCTTTTTTTAATCTCAGCTGCATTGAGAACAGTAAGCACAGAAACAGAGAATCTGTCCTGGCCAGATTCTGACTACACATCCCAGATTCACACACTGATAAATCTAGTCACTTCTAGTGGAATCACTTCAAAATTATGCTGGAACAGACTAGGACACAAAGGCCAGAAGTTTAAAGCTCAGCTCCCACTCCAGCAGCTGAGCAGTAAGAGGACATGGAAAGTGACACTGCTGAGGGTTGCTTCTGTCAGGTTTCTATAGCACAAATTTGCATGCTCCTAACACTGCTCTGGGGGAGTATCCCTGAACAGCAAGAGTCCTTTGCTCTTGCACAGACTAAAAAGCCTCCCTCAATTCTGAATCCATGGCTAAATAAAATACCAAGATTTTCAGGCACATTTTCTATTAGCAGCTCATATTCAGGGGAATGAAACCTTCCTTGCTGGATCCTTTTTCAGGCATGTTTCATCTTTCTAGCTGCTTAAGACATTCATAATGGGCATAGTTATATAGGATCTATTTTGCTCTGCTCCTCCTTCACCTAAACTGATCAAACCAAAATTGGCAATGCTCATCTCTTGGGATGTAAAGCTAAGTTAAGAAAATAAAGATATTTGGGATTATGATCACTTGGAGCATGGTGACTGGCACAACCTTTTACCTGTCTTGTGTTTCTTAGTTTGGACAAATAACTTGATTTTTTTAGAGCTTGCGGCATAACCTCCTCATTATCACATTTGTCGAAACAGATGGGAAAGCATTTGGAAGAGCTGCTTAGAAAGTGGTGCTTTCTACAAAAAGAAAGTTGTATTTAAACACTGTTATTCAAGTTGTTGGGGAGGCAACAAATTCAGCTTCCCAAATCTGATCAATTTGCATAATTCATCTTTTGTTCTTCAGTTTTCTGCTTGCTGTTCACATTCCCTTCTTGCCCTTTACAATTCCACTGTGTATGATTTGTGCAAAATAATAGGACCAACATAAGCACATGTATTTCATAATCCCAACCACCACTTTACAAGCTATTTTTTACGGGTTTTTTTGGTGGCTTCATTTGGACTGGATTTCCATTTTCTGAAAGATATCTGTTTGGTTGAATAACCTCTCGAGTTTTACAATTATCCCGTACTGTTCCATGTTCTTTAGCTTTCCTCCTTATTTTCTTTTTTTTACTTTTTTCTTTTTACATGCCTTCTGTGACTGTTAAGAGATATTCTAAGATTTTTAATTTTGCTTCTTTTGATTTTAAAGCTTTTTTTATTATTATTTGAATGGGTTGGCAGCTGGTGTTCTGTGACAAGAGCAGTAATTTTCTTTCTGATGAATAGTTTATTTGAGGAAAAATGCAATTCTGGTTGTCCCAAAACTATTAACAAATTTAGGTCAAATTCATGAAATAGTTTTGGTTGGAAAAACAACAACTTTGAAATGCTACATTAGCATAACTGCTGGATAAGGAATCAGCTACCTTTCATCCACAGGTTTTGAAGCTCTCTCAACTTTATTTCTCTGAATTCCCTCTTTTTGAGGGATGCTCAATGTAAATCTCAGCAGAAGGTTTTAGGTATCTTGCTCTCTGGGGCAGTCTCTCAGGTGTGTCCCCAGACCCACTCTTGTGCCCAGTGTGTCTGTGTTGACTCTGAGCATGTTTAAATACTTAATGGAAAATTAATCTGATCCAACAGGTGGGATTGAGGAAGACCCAGATCAAAATTAAGTACAGCCAGGTGGTAAAAGTCTCCATGAAGTCTCTATAAGTCTCTATTGAAGGGGGAAATGTGAGGTCAAGATTTCTATGTGAGGAAAGGATTGCATCCTGTTTACCCACCCCAGGACCATTCCATAAAAACTCCTCCTGTGACAGTTCTGAGCTTTAAATCTCTGGCATTTGCTTGCTCTTCTGCACTAGTTAATTGACAAAATCTAGCTCAATAATTCTGCTGTATATCAGATTATTCCAAGATACTTTATTATTCCTGAGCCTGCAGCATATAAGAATAGTTATGACTTGACTCTTATATGATGAGTGATTTTACTGATTAGTCAGCAGGCAATATCTACCAAAGGATCAGGCTGAAAATTACCTATATATAGCTTTGGACATGAAATTCATGTAATATACATAAAATGACCTAATTTGGCCTCAGACTTAAAAATGATGGCCTGTTTGAACTACTTTGGTGCATTACCTTGTCGTTTCTTGGGGTTTTACATTTCCTTAATTGGACAAAAAAACCCAAAAAACCTGTTTAATCTGAAGTAGTTCAGCATCGCCATCAGAGAGGGTAGAATTTTCTCTGCTGCTTACTTGTTTATACCCAGACAAGAGCATCAATATTATTACTGCTAAGTAAGATATAATGTGATACAGGAAATTAATATCTTCTTCAGTATAGGATTCTAAAGTTCCATGTTTTATTAATTATCATATTGGTTAAGTTGTAGGTTGGTTCTCATTAATGGTTAACATGTTACACCAGTTTGGCAGGAGCTTGGTATCTTCTGCTCCCTGGTTCTGTGACTGTTTCTTTATACATGAGTACTAAACTTTAACTACAGTTAACTTCAGAATGATAATTGTCTTATTGCAAAATTATATTCTTTTTTCATGTAAAAGCCACACTCTTGGACAGTGGTTTGTGTTCAACTTCACTGGAGCAGCTGACCTGAGTTTTTGATCATGACAAAGGCCAAAGGTGCTGCTGTGGAGCCAGGAGCCCACGCTAGCATGGCACCCTGCCACCCACATCCCAGCTGATCCAGCAAAGGCAATAAATGGGTGTGAAGATGAGTGTACATGGGCACCAGGCAGGGCAGCAGTTCTGCCGCAGCTTACGGGGAAATTTGTGTGCTCAAACGCACATGGAGCGTATGTTTAGTGAACCATGTCACATTCTTGTTACGGGCTAAAAATTCCAAAGTAAAATGTGTAGACAAGCCTGGTGTGAGAGCCTATTTAAGGAAATTGTCTCTGAGTCCTGGAGCCATCTGTGATATAAAAGTATACTGCACGGACTCCTTGAATAAAAGGATTCACTGGCAGGGCTTGCTGGAAATCTCTGTCAGAGATGCTTCTCCTACAGCAGGCAGAGAGATCTTCCACAGGATGAATCAGATTCACTCAGAGCCTGCTGTTCGGAAGTGATTTCAGGCTTGAATAATGTCTCACTGGAGGCCTGGTTTGATCCAGGGAAGGGAATGGGGGTCACACGCTGCTGGAGTAAGCCTGATGTTCTTTTGGAGTGACCTCTAAAAATAATAATCATAAGGGAGAACCAGTTCAAGGGCGGTAGCCTAGAACCGCTTGGAAATTAATGACAGCTCTACTCGTGCACTGAAGTTTCCCTCATAGGCTGTAGCACTGATTTAGTTGCTATGTTAATATGGAAGTTTAAATTAAATCAGGCTTGTGTCAGTACTATTGAAGAGGCACACTCACTTAGCCCTGCAGTTTTATAAAATGCAAAGAAAGAAAACCATATGGCAGATTAGGGCAAATTACCCTAAAATTGTGGCTGAGAGCCAAGGGAGAGTGAGCTTGAGAGAGCATTCATGTCTGTTTGAAATATGCCCACTTTCACTCTTGCTGCTTTACATGCTTGGAAGTGGAAGGCTCATTTCCCTGTGAGCTGAAATGTATGAAATACTCCACATCTTAAAGAAAGTAATGTGTCCAGTATTTGTGGAAGTTACAATAAAAGCATATATATTATTTTATTTTTTAAATCAGGATTGGATTTACTAACAAAGACTGAATAAAAGAGCTTAGTGCAAGGCCAGGAGCATCAAGGGGGGAAAGAACACATATAATAAGCAACACTTAGTAGACAGTCCTGGCTATTATTACTGCACATATAGCACAACAGTGACTACAAGATTTATGCAGGAACTGAGATCATGCAGCACTGAAAATAACTATAATAATGATCCCTGCTCCAAAGAGCTTTCAGTGTAGTTTTATTTTCTGAGCTGTGAAAAGCTGCAATAAGGAAATGAAACAGAAAGGATAATAAATAAATGGCACTTTGAAGACTTCTTTAGTTTTAATAACCTAGAAAGGTGTCCTAGCACTTTGTCACTCAGAATAAGGAGAAAAAATGAAATATTATATTTTCTTGGTAGCAATTTGGCTTTGCTACACAGTTTCTCTGAGTAATTGTACATATTTTCTGTGGACATTTAATGGACGGGTGAGACAAGGACGAGGCAGGGTTCTGAGGAGCAAATATTCTGCAGTACTTAGCACGGAATGAGTACTGAAATGCACAGTGATGGCAGAGTACCTGTGTCCTCAGCAGAAGTATCCTTCAGCTTGCCAGAAGAACTTTTCTCACATCTTGAGAATCCTCTGGGTGTCAAGGCTTCTCTTCTCTATCCTGCAGGTCCTAGACCCTTCATCTTAGAGGATTATCAAGCCAGAAAACTCAGAAGTTGCAGCTCCAGAGGATTACAAGTCCAGAACTACTGTGTAGAATCTCTGAATTTTTTTTTCATCTCTTCTAACTGCATTCAGAACTGTCCAGCCTGCGGTCAAGAGGAGAGTTGCATCTACCTTTCAGTAGTGAGGGCTCTCCTGTGTGAAATTATGCAAGCCAGCCACCATGGCCAGGTTCGGTTCTATGTGTCAGTTGAATTGATAAGCCAAAGGGTAGATTCCTCTTAATACATAATAAATTCCTCTTAAAGATAATAGCTCTTATATCAGCAGTGCTACTGCTCAAGCTGGGTGCCTCTGAAGAGGGACCTTGCTAAACAACTATTCCCTTCTACTGTAAATTCCCCACCCTTCATGTGACAGATGGGACCTTTGGTAGTATTTGGGTCTGGGATCTTCCTGTGCCTGACTGGGTACCTTTGTAGTCTCTAGGAAGTGATTTTCTTTCCTGTCTCTGTGGGTGCAGCTTCTGTTAATGCAGGCAGCTTCCTTATCTTCTGGCTTGAATGAGCCCTGGGGTTCCTTGGTGGACTTGATTGTGTAGAAGTTCATCATATCTGAGAGAAAATCCACAGCTTGTGGCCAAAGGTTTCAGGAAATTTGGCTACTCATGGTGTATAAGTTCTGCTAAAGAAGCTGTAGAGAGTGGATATCAAATCACACAATGTGTGCCAGCTCAGCAGGTGACTGTACCAGCTGCCACCCTACCATCATGACCCAGCTGGTTTTGGTGGCAGCTTGTAGCCTTTGATGTTACTACTGAAAACATTCTGGAAAGCCTCTGTCTTGCACCAGGGCAGTGCTGCCAGTGTGGGGTACCCAGCAGATACTGCTCTGGTTTCCATGGTAACTCCCTCTGTGCATTTATAATCTCTCACAGCCTTCATTAGATTTAACATTCAGAGAGACATTGATTAAAACATGACATTCCTAACACACCAAAAAAACCATTTTGTACAAAACCCTATTATATGGCATAGACAAACTGGGTGATGGCCAAATTAGTTAACAGAAATTTCAGATGACATTGGAACAGACCACAAAAGGATGAATTCATATAAAGTTAAATGTTTAAGTGTGTCTCTCAAACTTAGCAATGCAGACTGGAGAAATGTGTGCATGGGTATAGCAGGGGTGTCTCATGTGAAATATGTCTGCAGAATCCAAACCTAACCGGAGGTGACCTCATTCACATATTTCTCAGTAGTGAACTTAAAAAGTATTGAGGCACTATTAAACCAAGATGTTTGCTTAGACAGGGATGCAGCAGGAGGACAACAGGAGCCATTTTCCCCTCACTAGTTCCCATCCCTCTACCAGCTGGATCTTGCTGGATCTTGTATACAGTGCTCTGTGATGGAAACAGCAGTGCAGGAAGGCTCTGAGCTTCCAGCTATAATACCTCCACCCCCTGAAAATGCCTTTGATCACCAGCTGCTGTCCCAGGATTTTCTGCTCTTCATTATCAGTACTACAAGAGAACTATCTTCCTTTCTCACTCCTGCTTTCGGGCTGAAGATCTTCAGTGCAAACTCTGCTCCACAGCAGAACTCAACTGAGGAGAGGAGAAGGGCAGCAGAGACCTCACAGAGGTAACAGTGCCCAGTGGGAGAGGGGACAGAGATGTGCATCAGAAACTCAGGGGGCTCTGGTAGCACAGGAGGAGCATGATTAGCATCAGGAGCAGCACAACTGAAACAGTAACTAATAAAACATCGTGGGGAGTGATGGAATACGCACTCAGGACAGCAAAACTATCAAGGTTTCAGTGCACTGTTCATTGCCAGTTCAACATCCTAATGAGACTCCTTTCCATCTACCTCCTGCTTCTGCCTGAGTCTACACCTAAGCACAGGAAAGAAATACCTGGATTTCATGTAAACCACCTCCCACCCAAGGTGATGTATCTGCAAATCCTTTCAAACAGAACAGATTCATAAGGGCTGCATGAACACCCAGGGGTCATCTCACCTGCTGTTCCTCAACTCTTTTAAAACTTACTTCCAGACAAACTTTATGAAATTGTACCAAAAATCGTATTTCATTTACATCCAAATAAAATTCAGATGCCCTGGGAAAAATCTACAGTGACATTTATTTTCCTCCATTTCCTCCATTTTTATGCCTGAAAATATAGATATGTGTGCATTTATGTTAATTTTTTTCTATATTTGAACAATTTAAATTTATACTTAAAATTGAAGTTTTTTCAAAACAATTGTGAAATCACCTTGTGATTTCTTACAGATCACTAAATACTTCACAGATCACAGTCTGAGAAATATGAATCTATATTTGATATCTGAATTTGGAGGAGATAAATTGCACCTTAAAGCTATCTGCACATTAAGAAACTAAACACGGCCAGGAAGCTGTGCTGGGCACTGGAATTCATGCATCCCTATCAAAAAATTGCTAAAGCTTTACCAAATAACTGCTGGACATATCTCAGAGGTCAGCACACGTGAAAAGCCATTCCCAAACTACCTTTTTTGCATGGCTTCTCTTTTTAGGACAGTGAGAGAAACTGCAGGCAGACAGTCAAAATAACCCACTTTGGCCTCACTGCAAGGGAATAAACGTGATACCATTTGTTTTACTCATATATTTTAGTTGATGCAGTAGGCACTTAAATGTGGTCAGATGTAATACAGCCTGTCTGTCCTCTGTATCAAAAGGTGTCACCACATTTCATCCTGTCACCTGTCACTATAGAATTAGAATATTTCCTTATAGTTCATCAGAAGTGATCAGAGTCTCCACCAGATTTCATGGTCTCTAGGATCAAATTGGCATAATGTTTTCAGTAGGCATTTCTTTCCTTTTAATGAGTTTAATTAGGCATTTATTTAATGGTATTTAGGAGTTGAAAGGTGTACCAGGAAAGCCAGTATTGCCTTTATGAAGATTAATTTGGTTTGAGTTCAGGTCTCTATAAATAAATGCTATAGCCCAGCCTAGAGATATAGGCTTTTACTTTACTTATGGACCATGACAGCCTCCTCCAGAGGGTGATTCCTCCCAGAAAAAGCAGACATTTGAGAGATGCAGAATTACTCTAGGGAGGATTTACAGACATTTCTTGTGGTCATAAAGAGACGCGAGACCAAATTTTCAGGTGAAATATATTTCAGTCATATACCATACATTTCAAACAGAAATAATGAAAATGATTTTCAGAAAGGAAATGAATTATTGAAATAGAACAAGCTATTTAGGAAAGCAAAGTTATCAATGCTAGAGTGATTTACCCTGTATTGTGCTTTAAGGCAAAAACGGTACAGTTTTATCTCCATAGCAATAAAAGATAAACTTATATAAAAGATTGAGAAACAATGAGTTTGAATCTTGACTGCTCTACAGCATTCTACATAAAAAGTTTGCATTTGTATCCTTCTATACTTCATCTGCTTCATTCTTTCAAGCATTACTTGTTTACAATAAGGAATCTGTCCAGTGAACAGTGCAATAATGTCTCTGTGGTCAGTTCTTCCTCAAGGTACTACCATAGATGGTAAGAAATAAATAATAATAATTTTAATAAATAATTTTCTCCTTCTGTTTTGTCCAGCTAATGATACAGTCACTCCTTAACTTGGATTTTTCATCAGAAGGATTTTCTATGATCATTCAAGACACATGGGGGAAAAAAGAAAGTTTGTAACTCAGTACTTGCTCAGATTTCTATCTGTTTGCAAATCACTGGTTTATATGTTGAATAGATTTCCTCTGTCACCTTTATTTTCCAATTAGGCAGAAAATTAAATTTATCCAGCTGCCAGATTAGCCCTGTGTGTAGCATGAACATAGTTCAGGAGGTCTTATGAAGTTTTGGAGCAGATTATCTCAGAAAGTTCATGTGGTTGCCATGAATTGCACTGCAGCTATATTCTTCCAGAATACAAAAGATTCCTGTGTTTTAGTACAAACCAACACATAGTTTTTCTTGGTAAAGAAAACCCCACTTTCTGTTGATATTTTCCAATACAGCTGAATGAGAAAAAGAAAACAGGACTTGGGCAGATGGTGGGGACAGGCTGAATGCTGCTTATTCTGCTTCAGAACATCTATCAGACTCACTGCCAGAAGCAGTGCTCAGTAAAAAAAAAAAATAGAGTTTCTGTGCTATTTTTCAAACCTTAGAATTCTTGAGCTTGTCTGTGAAAATGCCAAAACACAGGCTACACCTCAATGCATTGCAAGCCCTCTCACCCCCAGCTACGCTCAGTGGCTGGAGGCTGGGCTGCCTTGTGGTGGAGAAGGGGAGCAAAGACCACCCCGGCCAAGAACAGGTGCTCCCATTAGCAGGGGACAGATCCAAAGGGCTGCCAAGGGCCCTGTTGAGTTCAGGGGGAGTCAAGGTCGTTCAGCTGATCAAGTCCTAGGAATTCTCAGCCTTTATTGTGCACACCACCCAAAAGCAGTTGGTTTTGTTCCTTTCTGCATGAGCGAGCGCTGCTCCAGCCGGGAGCGCTCTGGAAAAGGCCTCAGCTGGGAAGTACTGCCTCCCTGTTATTGCACTGAATGTCACCAGTGGGAAATCATTGTTCTAGGAGCCTGTAAGCCATGGCCCTCCATTATATGTGGTTTGAATATATTAGAATAAATTTAGGAAGCAATTCATCTCAACAGTAGACAGTACAACATAGACAATAAACAATAACACTCCACTTTTCAGACATACTAATGGTACTCAAAGACTGAAGTGAAACGAAGATTTCCAGTTCTAGCAGTGCTGTTGCCATTTTCACAGGGCCAGCCCATGGCTGTGGAGGTGATGGACATGCTGTGTTGAACCCAGCACACATCTCTTTTCCCTCAGTTTCTTTCTGAACTCAGTTGCTTGTTGTTTCTTTTTGCCTTCCCACTCTTTCTTTGTTGCCTGCTGGAGGCTTTCAATGGGGTACTTGACCTCCCTTTGAGGGTCCAGGTATACTTTATTTGCTGTGCAGCTGGTGCCAATGCTGCTTCATGGACCACTTGACAGGAGAGATCCTGAGAGCCAGACAGCTGGCACCATCTTTGCCAAAACCTAAAAATGTTGCTGTCTCAAACTTTGAAGCCCCTCTCTGGAGGCTTACAAATCCTCCACCCTTGCCCAGACTGGGACAGCATGTGTAACAACAAGCAGCATGTTCAACTCTGCTGGTGAGTGAAGAGGCAAACTCTTTCCAGGGAAGTATGCCATGGATGCAAGAGGCCATGCACAATACACTTTCATTGAAGAACTTGGAGTTACCAGTAACATTTGCTTCTCAACTGTTTTCCCATATGGTTGCTAGGAGAGAAGATTTACTTTAAGAGATTTGAGAAAAGAAAATGTTGTTTTTCTGTTTATTTCAGCCTGTTTACTTCCTGAATTTGGCAGCATTTTCTCTATAGTCAGCAGAGTAGTTTCCTAAGTCCTGGCAGAAATATTTTACCCTATTGTCTGTTTGAGTATTTCACACAGAAACAGGAAAGAGAATATTTCTTTTTTAAAAGTTTTTCAAAGCCTGTGAAATGCAAACAACAAATTATTGTTGTTATTCTCGTCCTTCTTCCTCTCCATCCTATATCTTATTACATTTTTATCACAGTACATCTGCAGACTTTTCTACATTTTATCCTTCATGCTGAAATAGCTGTCTAGGAAAAGCCATGCTGGTATAATCCCCAGTGTAAACAGCTTTGCTCTGCTTTAAGCATAGCTTTTCAATTTAACTTAAACCTCTTCTTAAGAGGCATAAACAGACAAAAAAATCCACTCTGATATTGGATTAAGACTGATCAGTTTGAGGTTTATTTGTATCCTACCCTCAAAACCTGTTGCATATAGACCAGACTATATCTGAAGCTTTTTTTGAGTGAAACTGTGTAAGCTTATACCACATTATTTGGGCAAGTATAAGCTTGCCTTTGTCCACTTCCAGACTGAGAAGAAAGTATCTGACCTTATTATGCGATGTTTAGCCCAAGGTAATGAACCTTCTTGAGGCCCACTTCTTAATTTGTTGCAAGAGTGGAAGCAGATATGTCTTTTTGTTATTCCATTCAGAGTAAACACAATGGATGAATGCTCTTCATAGTGTAAAATGTAGACATATCTAAAATATCTTTAATTGTATCATAGGCTGCTATAACAATCCTTTACATGTTCTTTAAAAGAACTTCATCAGACCAGACAGCTCCATTAGTTATGGCAGAAGATTCTGGTGTCTAGCAGTAATTCATAGCTACAGCTCTTTGAACGATGGCCAAGTAGAACTTACGGACAAGAAGCCACTGCATACAAGTACAGCACTGATTTGAGCTCAGTGCAGAGGGGATGCTTCTGACTTCTTGGATTTGCTATGCTTAAGTGCATCAAGTAAGGCCAGCATCAAATACAACAGACCTGATGCTTTTAAAATAGCTAGTGCTGTAATTCATGCTGCCAAGAGCTGCTTCTGGGGTGCTGGCAATTTTGGACAACTGAGTGAAACATATCTGCTCTGATATCTGTCCACTCTGCACTCTTATTTCACTCAAGTGTAAATCATAGAATATCCTGAATTGGAAGAGACCCAAAAGGATCATTAAGTGCAAATCCTGGCCCTCCTGCACAGGACACCCATTATTACACTATGTACCTGAGAGCATTGTCCAAACGCTCCTTGAGCTCTGTCAGGATTTGTTCTGTGACTGCTTACCTGGGGAGCTGTTCCAGCACCCAACCACCCTCTAGGGGAAGAACCTTATCCTAATGAAAATATAAACATAAAGCCAGATTTGTTGACCAGATTCACCAGCAAACTGTGCCACTTTGTGCTGTGCTGGAAAAAAACTTTGTGGCATGCACCCGTGAATATTGAGGTACAGATCTCTGAAGGGGTAAAAATAATCCATAAAACAATGGAGAACTCTTTTGTAGCATTAATTCCTCACTTCTTTCTCTTTGATAACTTCTTAAGGTACCACATATTTTTTCCTTTTTTTTCTGCAAGTGGCAGGGTACAATGTCAGTAACTCTGTAGCAGTTAACTGTAGGTCTCCCTGTAGGTCTACTGGTGGTTTTCTGCCTCCTGCAAACCTACTTAATTGCTAACAGCTTAACTCTGGCTTTACTTTGAACCTCTGTTAGATGGCACAACTTTTGCAAGAGAAGTGTACCACTGAAAATATTCCAAACAATAAAGATGGAAACATTTTTATTTCTCCTCACTCAAGCCTAGCAGCAATATGAATACATAAATTAAAATGTATTGGAGACCATAGTTTATCTGCATGTGACAAAGATTGGAAATTGATACATGAACAGTCCCTAGCTGTAAAGATATGTATTCATATATATCCTGTACTTCATAATCTTTATATGTCTACATAAATGTATGTGTGACTATGGCCAGTAGTTAGAGATGAACCTGGCTTTCCTAGTTGGGCTTGGAGCTGGCTGGAAAACTCAATGCCTGGTAATTCAATGGCTAGTTAATGGTTAATTCAATGGCTAATTTAATGGCTAATTCAATGTCTGGTTAATTCAATGTGTACCATACTTCTACAAAAGGTCTTTTCTCTGACAGTGCTATCCTGCTAATGTGCAGACTGTTTAACCTTGATGCCTTAGAAGAAATAAGCCCTTGAGTGGATTCCTTGTCCTCTGCAGAGGAAATGAAGCATATTTTGGTTCATTCAAGATGATTTCCTCAGCTGGGATTTAACTACCTTCACGCCAATCCTGGGTGACTAACCTGGTTTTCAACATATACATTGTATTGTATGTCAAGAGAATTCTCATTCAGAGAGCTGCTTCTGCTTCCATTGATAGGAAGCTTTCATTAATTTCAACAAGCCTGGATTCTAGTTTCAGTCCTGTGTTATGATTAAAATGAGAATAAAGCAGCTTTAATTTTTACATCTATGACAAACTTTTCTTAGCTTATGACTGGCATGCCATATTTTGGGCCTTGAAACAAAACCATTGTGATCATTTCTTTATATGGACTATCTATCAGGAAATAGAGATATGATGGATTTTAGGCACCAATGGTGTGGAGAGGTAACAACCTTTAATTAGATTTCCCTTTGTTCACCACATGTCTAATGAAGAAGCAAATTCACAGTTCAGTAGCAAATGAGAGCTAATAAAAAGAAAAATATTAATTTGTTTAACTTGCGCTCATGTCTTTCTCAGATTAAAATCTTCTATTATTGTTTTCTTTTTCACTTCTTTCACAGGAAGAAAAATATATCTTATGGATAAAAATACCCCTAAACAAGTATTCAGAACTGGCAGCCTATTAAAACTTTCAGAGTGAGAAAACCTCATATAAAATCTTGTAAAATGTTTGGGCATCAGTTTCTCAGAGAAAAACAAAGGCTTATGACCTGTTCCCAATATATATCAACTGTTGGATTCCCACAAGAGAACTGGTTTGTGTGCCATCTCCAGTGGGAGTACCACTTCCATGGCCAAGTGCAATCCCTGCATGTAGGAGCCCAGCAGAGAGAAAGTGCAGGTGGCCCTGTTAGGAGAGAGAGTCATCACCTTTTCCTCCAGGAATCTTTCTGCATCCTGGAAACATCCAGATGGTTTTAATGCCCACCAAGGACATCAGCAAGCCTACAAGAGCACTGCATACAGTGCTCAAACCATTCTGGAGGTTTTTAGGCATTTAGATGGCACTAAACTGAGCTGCAAACTAACCTTTCCCCCATTCTGAGACTGCCCCTTACTATAACTGGATGTTTGGGTGAAGGCATTTCATGACTTTGCACATGTTTCAGCAACCTGTTCTTTCAATTATCAATTCTTACAAAACATACTCATTTGGCTTCTCTGTAAGAAGTGAAAAAAAAGTATTACTATGTTGAGCATCAATTTACCTAATGGCTAAAGTAGCTAACACTCTCATTAATTTTCAACTTCAAGATGCTGTACTTAACTCTCTTGATGTTTGGCAATTAGCCTGCCAAACTATGCCTTTGTGTAAGCAAAACCATGCTAAATCACCCCAAATGTGCAGAGTTTATGAAGGTACAACTGAAACCAAAATCTAGTCCTTTGCATATAAGCAATATTATTAAAAAAAAAAGAAATCCCATAGAAATTTCTTTCTAGCTTATAGACTTTCTAGATTATAGACTTGTCTCTTGTTCAGTAATGAAAGGTTCAGGAAATAGAAATGAATGGGAAGAAAACATGGAAGAATGGAAGAGTGGTATTTGTCTTACAGGAGCTGCTTTCAAAGTAGCTCCCACTGTGTGCATCACCAGAGCAAATTGTTGCTTTGAGCCAGCTCTCAAGACTTTAAAGTGAGGATTGTATATTTTCTGAGCTCCATAGTATTTTTGTGCATAAGTATTCTCTTCTTGGCTCATTAGGTTTAGTTCCTGACTAGGAAAAAATATTCAGTGACGGCATAATTTAAATACTGTAGGCTGTAGAGCTTTAAAAAAAGAATTCATTCACAGTAGATGACACGGATTTGTAACCTTTCTTGTGCCCTTTTTATGGAAATGAAATGCAAGACTGACTGACTTAAAATAATTAACACTAGAAAAAGAGGGTTGATTTTCAGTTAAGAATGTGGTGCCTCAATCCTGTGTTTCTTTTGCTGTTGTTGTTGGGGGGGTTTTGTTTGGTTGGGTTTTTTGGTAGGTTTTTTTTGTTTTTTTGGTTTGTGGTTTTAGTTTTTGGGGGTTTTTTCGTTTGTTTGGGGTGTTTTGGTTTGGTTTTGGTTGTTTTATTGGTTTTTTTTGTTTTGTTTTGGGGGTTTGAGTTTTTGGTGGGGTTTTTTGTTTGCTTGGGGGTTTTTGTCGCTTGTTTGTTTTTGGGGGTTTTTGTTTTTTGGTTTTTTTGGTTTCATTTGGGGTTTTTTTGATTTTTTGGTTTTACTACCTTCGGACCTCCTAGATTCACATTTATATGAACATCACCAACATGAGTTTGGGCAGGCCATACTAGCTTCAAATATTAGTTAAGCTAAGTCTTAAAACAAAGAAAAAAAAAAAGAAAAAACCCTTAAGATAATACACATACCACAAAGAAATTTCTCGCTCCTACAACAGTAGTTGGTTTAATTTGTTTTCATGTCAGTTTAAAAGTAAATACACACCCACCACCCCCACCACCCTCTGCCAAACACAAATGGAGCACAGCTTTCTGTTGCATTTTATGTCTTTTGGACAGGTTTTTCATTTTTCTTTTTTGGGTAAGAAACTAGTGAAACAATATGTTGAAACAATATGTTTGTAGGTAGTAACTTTCCATTGCTACAACCTGCCTGACCCAAGGTGTAGGATGAGCAAGGCAGAGTTCCTGCTGCTGTTCAGAGACACAAAAAAGGCACTTGAGTGGTGCAATGCAAAATGGAGGGTGCAGAGATAATGTTCTTACATCTCTTTTGCACAATGGAGTCACCGTTCCAACTGTAGTGAACATAAAAACTGGAATAAACAGGATCCATCTTATTTATAAAATATTCCATACTCCAAGCAAACTCCAAGCATACTCCAAGGCCAAAGTATGTCATAAGGGCAGTGAGCAGAGATTGCCTCATCTAGTACACATGCATAAATGTGAAAGCAATTCCAGGGACAGGCAGTGATGTTCTTTATCAACATTAGATTAGACTGGAGTATAACAATTTATTTCTTTATTCTGTCCAGGAGAAGAACCAGTGAAGACAGGAAAGGCCAATGACAGAGGGCAGTGTTAACCCCTCATGAACACTCTCCCGCACCCAGGTATTTCTGTGGAATGCCTTTTCCCCATCCACAAAGCCAGTTTCAGTAATCCCTCTTACCATCAGTACTCTGTTAGAGCAGCAGTATTAGAACACAGCCTCACCCAAAATAGCGCTGCTAGCACACCTGACATGATAACAAAATTATTTATTCCTAGACAAGGAATTATACTGGACTGATTTTCCTGGCCCATACACCCAAACTACTCTCTTTCCCCCTAAATCTGTCACAAACTGCTTGGAAACAGCACCATGACTGGGGAGGGTGAGCTGCTTCATCAACTGCACCTCACTTTGTCACACCTCCAGCTTCACAATAGGATCGTCATACCAGGCACTGTCATAACAAGTAGAGTTTGAAATGTCAGGTTTCTTATAGGCCAGGTGTGTAGCTGAAGAGATGTTTGCCCTGGAGGCAAATCTGAAGAAGGAAAGGGAAAAAGTCAGCTAAGCAGATCAATTTTCTTACAAATAAGCAATTTAAAAAGTAATTTATTAATTAATGCAATTAAAAATGCAAGAAAAATTAAAAACTAATATTTAAATCTGGTTGTTTCTTGTTTCAACCTATTTTACAATTAAAAAGGTAAAAATAGTAATTATATGGATATTTCATTTCTTGACTAAAAATATGCAGCTCATACCAATCATCCATCTCTGCTTAACTCTTGATAGTGCAAGCCATGTCTGACAGCCATTTGTAACCAAGCTGTCTTGATTGCAATTCCACAAGCACTGTCATGGAATTTGCTAAACTGCAGAATTTCCAGATTTAAATGTCACCAATAAAAGACATGGGCTTCACCTGAACCTACATAGCTTCTGAATTTAAAAGGTATTGTCTTTTATAGGAGAAATCATAAATTACTGAATCCATCAAATGATTGAATCCATCAATACAATTTCTTTGCTCAGAAACCTCTTGTTCTAATCTTTGCCTGGCGTGACCCCAGCTTGCTCACACATTTTCAGAACATCATCCAGAGTTTAACACTGGCACAGGGGTCACTATAAAATGCTTCAGACTCTTTTAGAGAGTGACTCACACAACACAGTCTTATATTAGCCTGCATCCAAAAGCAGTATGTGGTGGTAGTAACTATTCAAGTAACATTATTCCTGAACCAAAACCTTAGAAAAGATTATAGCAATTTCTACAAATTAAGCTGTGAGGAAAATCTCTTGGCGGATTCATTTCACAAAACCTGTTCACACTGAAAGGACATTGATTATGTCTCCCCAAACCAAGGTGAACGTTTCCATGTAATATTTTACCATATCAAAAGCACATCATACTACATAAACACAGGTCATGTGCTCAACCATTGACTGAAATGAAAGGAGTCACAGAGATATGACTCAGTTCACAAGAGAAATGACTTTGCTTTCATAATCACAAAAGTTATAACACTATAACACAACTATCCACTTTTTTAATACAGAAAAGAAAAAAAAAACCCCAAAACTAAACCAAAACCACACACTGCACATTTGACGCACCAGGAAATTATTTGCTTCATAAAATATTTAATCTCCACACATCAAAGTATTACATGCATGCATTGCACTCCTTTTCTTCTCCAGTCATTTACACACTGCTAAAACAGACATTTAGAAAATAACTAACCTTTGTTAGCCAGCTACAGGCACTTCACTAATCATGAAAGAAGAAAGTTCACTAAGCTTGAAATTATTGAGCTCAGGAGTGATAGATGTGACAGGAAGTTTATTAAAGACCAAGAACAAAGTTTCCTTCACTCAGCTGCAATGCAGATCTCTTATCTGTGGTAAAAATCATCACAACGTTTGTATGATGTGGAGATGCTTTGCCTTTTAATGTCCT
>NW_005054318.1:3856303-3878780 GCF_000277835.1 Geospiza fortis | reverse complement strand
GAATCCCATGAATACAACTTAACCATGACACGAGTTTCAAATTGGAAAAAAATTCATACTACTTCTTTTGAGTGAATCTTAGGTGAGCAAGAAAAGCAATAAAATGCATGCTATCCCTTTGCATTTTTACCTATTTTGAAGTGGCAAGTTTTATGTGATGAATAAAACCTCAGTCTTTCCAGTGGACACTTTGGTATTACATTATGTTTACTTGGGTAATGCAAAGAAATCCCATCGACAGCATTATTCACACTTGGATTCTTCCTCTATGGCTTGGCATATATTTTGGAATAAATGCATTTCACGTTCCTCTGCCACTTGTTAATACCTTCATTGGAGAAAACTGTTCTCACTAGACTTGTCCTTTGCAGAGATAGGTCTAACTGTCACAATAAGGTTTCTTTGGCTTCATTTAGCTTGAAGAGTTCAATCTTAAACAATAGAGCTGCCAGTGCTTTAGTTCTCAAGATCCAGCTTTATTATTTCTTTTCCTAAGAGGAGTTGTCATTTGCAGGCTAACAGCTTAAGAATTTTTTTCCTGCATTTGGTTCATCTTTCTATTTTTACTCCTAGAATGGACTATGCACCTCCAGGTCTGGCATATGAAAGTCAGTAATATTTCTTTGTGTCACCGTTTGATTGCAAAATACTTGGAAAGCATTGTAATACTACAAAAAGTAAATTTAGGAACATAAATAAATTGAAGGTAATAAGAAAGCAAAGAGAGCAAAAGATTATTTGACACATTTGAAGTCAGCTGGCATTTTATAAAGTAATGTTGCTGTTCTGATCAGGAATATACTTTTTTTTAAAAATTCATATTTTTCTCCTGCTATTTGTGGGTAAAACACATAGTGAGAAGTCTGCTAGTGATATGATCTGATCTTCTGAATTTCATTCTCACAGATTGAAGGATAAGAATTTGCAGACAGGTACATGACTTTAATAATGTCCATAGACCACCCTACAGTTTACCTAGACTGAAGATTGCTGCCTGTCTGAATTCATTCCTGACTAGCTGCACATTATTCTGAGCTCTGCAGTTAAGCTAAAGCAGAAGAGATACCTAATTTCCCCTTCTTCTTTCCCTCCACAGCTGTCCTATCTATATAAAAATGATTACCCACTTGCAGTCCTCATATGTTGTGACCAGCAATGGTGGTAGAAAGAATATCCAGAACATGGAACCTTGGCAGAGGGAGAAATTTGTTTTGTAATATGGGAAATTTACTGACAGTTTTTGCATTAGGAACCTGTTTATGAATATCTGGGTATAGTTGCCTGCTTGATGGAAACTAAAAATAATTACTTTAAGAGTGAGGACAGAATTTGCAAATATTTCTCTTTGACGTCTCTGGTCTCAGATCCTACTCCAGCCAAATGGGGATTGTCAATCATTATTTGAAAAGAAGCAGAAAACAGAGAAGTTAAAACATTTCCTTTTTTCTCTTGTGAAAAGCAGTATCATAGCTGGCTAAATAAGGTCTATACTGGAGGAGAGGGGAGGGGAAGGGGGAGCATGTGCTTGTGTTGTAACATGACTCCTTACTCATCAGATGGCACCCATCATCATCACAACCACAGCCTTTCAGTGTGCTGGAATAAACGAATTATCTCACTGACAGCTCAGGTTTTAATCCCCATTTGTAAGCATTTGTCATGAGCCTTGGTCAGCCAGTTTTTAAAGATTGCAATGAATTATATATTTCTCTCTTTTTAAGACTGCCTAAATAAGGACAATTACAATGCTCTGGAATGGGTTTCAATAAACACATTTGTGTTTGCTGCTGCTGCCAGACAATCTGTATAGGACAAAACTTTTTACAGTGCTGATTGTAAATTAGAGTTCTAATATTCAGTTCTTCTAGAGCTGAAGACTATTCAATCCCCAGGACAATATGCAGGGAGAGATCCTTCTCATGTTTTGAATCAATGGAGCCACACTTTTAAAAGGGTTAGATACCGGATCCACTGAATTTATTGACTTCAGTAAAGTGAATCCAAGTGCACATTTCCTTTAATTCCACTAGTCTTAATGTGCATTACAAACACTTATTGGACAGCAAATAAAAGCCAGGCCTCTTTCCCCATACTACTGGGCACTTAATAGGGGTGTTGCTAAGACCCTGCCTACCCTTCACCTATTCTCAGTAAAAGCAGAGGACATTTGTTCTTCAAAGAGCTGGGCACATGGCACAAAGGGGAGACCTAAAGGGTAAAATCAAGGCAGATTTGAATTTTTTCCTAAGATGGGAAAGCAGTAGTGAAATTTATTGAGGAATGCAATACACTTCATGGTGGGATGACTGTGGTATGATACAGTAGTCATTAATATTGTACTCATCAGCATGATGCAGAACCTTTCTCAAAGAAAAAAAAATCCCATACAGAAATAGCTAAATGAAATATCTAAAACCCCTTCATTTTGCCATCTCTGCTCACAGTGCACATTTCTAAAGTCTTAATGAATCAGTGAGGCAGTCTTCTATATGGTGTGCATTGATATTTAATATATAGCTTCAGGAAATATCTTTAGAAAAAAACCACTATTTTGCTCCCTTCTTTATATTGTTTAATAAATGAAAAGCTTGAGCCAGATTCATCACTGGTAATTTTTTTTTCACTTCAGTTGCATTAAATGGAGTTACAGCACACAGGAATTGGCTTAGGGGCTTTATATTTTAGATCTTCAACAATCTTCCCACTGCTATCTGAATAGGATACACTTTTCATGTGTTTTACACCAATTTTTGGACACCTGGAAGGACAAACAAATAGTACAAAAAAGTTTCAGGTACAGGCAACATGCCACATTAAAGTTATATTAGTTATTAGTCACTAGCTCCAACAACTCATCAATAGTCAGAAACAAAGGCTGTTCTGTATTTATGAACTAATTTTGCATTACTCTTTCAGTGATAAATGTACCATTGCTTTTCTAGTTGCCTACACAAGCAACCTATGTGACACTAAGCACTTTATGTGAAAATATATTCTAGTATACAAAAGCAGTGACACTTAAATAGAGAAGAAGCAAATAGCATAACATTCCATTCTAACATTTTTTTCAGGTTGGAACAAGTTCTCCCTATTCACATCTCAGCTGTTGTCAAGGGTGAGAGCACTTTCTGTTCAGCATCAGGTAACAAGAAGGTATTTACATGTTTTTATCAGTCAGTTTTGAAAAACAGACTATTTTATGGTACTTTCTTCAGTCCTTGAATATTATTATGAGTCTTTTCTACACTGCTTCCAATTGTTCACTATGTCTTTTGAAAATGTGAACATCAAAATTATGCCTATATTATTTTTTCCTTGGGCAGGAAAGAAATGGTTGAATAGTTAAATCCAGCCAGAAGAGTCACTTGCAGAGGAAAAATCAATTCCCTGCCTATATTCTTTGTCTGTCTATCCACATATCTTTCTAGAATTTCATGTTTAACTGTATGTTACTTATGGTTTACAAATCCATAACCTGCTTTCTGTTTCTCCCTGTGCTCCATACCCTTCCCCACTTTGAGGGTGCACTTCAAATTCCCTGCCCCATGTAATTTTATGCTTATTATAATTCTTTTTTTTTTTTTTTTTTTTCATTTTTGCACTAAGAGTGCAAGCTGTGTAGGACTATGGAGGGACTAAGGCAGGGTAGGAGGCTTGAGGAGGGGCTAGGGTTGAAAGTGATGTTCAGGTTATTACTCTACATGAAGAGTGAATGCAGTAGAGATCAGGAAAGGTGGTAGCTGTGAGGATGTATTTAAAAATGGTGATCACAGGCAGGGAAATCCATTTTTCACTTCATGTGCACTGAACTTGATTGTCAGATGAGTACACATCAAAAGATGTCAGAGAGAGGAGGCAGAGCACTGATTTGCACAGAGAGGTTGTAGGTGCACCAATATAATGAAGACCCAAGCACAGGTTTTGCTCCTGGAACTCATCCACGCCCACTGACAGAACACTCAGCAGTCCCTGCCAGCATTTTAACCTTGTCTCTGCTCCAGAAAAAAGCCACTGGGAACTACCAAAGGTCAGGGACCACTCCCAAAGGGCAAATTAGATGTGACCAACCCAACATGAAAGTAAAGAGAATGAAACACTACAGAAATGCCCAGACCATGATGGTTGCCCTCAAAATGAGAGAGTGGCTAGGGTTTTTACTTTGTACTGATGTAGCCAAGTAATCATGTCTGGAGCAGACTGGTGTTTTTTGAGGACAGAGAACTCATAAGACATCCACCAGACAGCAGAATCACTTTGTTAGTGAGAGAACCCAAAGATGCAATGCAGTGGGATCAGAGAAACTGAAGAAGAAATATGAAAAAATCTTCAGAGATCTTCAAACAGTACTTGGCACTAGAAACAATTTGGCACAAGCCAGCTTCCTTAGAAGTTTTTGGTTCTAACTGTATTGCTCACCTCAGTAGTTTGCAGGGCACCTTTTGTCATATTGTTTAGAAACCTCATTGGTAGTGAGTTTACCATTTTCAAGACATTGAAGAAAATGCTGAAAAAAAATATTGTATCTAATGCAGAAACTCAAACACCTGCATGAGGATTCTCTATTGACAACTATTTTTCTGATCTGTCAGCCATCTCTTAATCTCTTATAATGCTTTATTGTTAGTGTACTGTGCTGTATTTTAAATAATACTGTGAGGTAATATGAAGTCATTCACCCCACAGGAGTCCAAATACAGCTACACAACAGTTTTCTCAAACAATCACAATTTTGTCAAAGTATCACATCAAATTCTTTGAGAGAATCTGGTTTTCAGAAAATTATTCTGGTCAATTATGCTCCTCACTCTTCACTTCTTTTTAAGTGAATCATATGTCAGTCCTCTCTCACTCCTTCCTAGGATTTGTACCACATGATCCAGCCTATGATTACTCCAGTATTCCTGTTTCCCTTTACTGTATAGTGATACTACACAAACAATTTAGCAGTTTCATGAAGTTGTCACATTTTCTCTGGAAATTACAAGTAAATAATATCAGACAGGGTATAGAAGAAACAAAACCTTTAAGGAATCTGATGTTAGAAAATTATTTCAAAAATACTATATTTAGAAGATGTCTATTCAAATCCTTTTTATATCCAGTTGGCTGGTGGATGGATTATGATACAAACTCATAGATCATCACTCCAAATGCAGAACCATCCCCCTGCCCCCCCCCATATACATACTCAGCAATTATGTATTTTCCTTACAATTAATGCCTGGATCATATCCAAGTGCATTAGAAATTCCAATTCTTTCTCCTTTTCATCTGGGTTCTTAGCATTAGCATGCAGATCTTTGACTCCTCGTTTTCCTTATCAAATATCAATTTAGTCTGTTCACATCTCCTTCAGTTTGATTGTACACTGTATTTGCATCCTAGTGAGGAGATTTGATCCACTAGCTGTGACACATAGCATCCTATTTTTACAGCTCTCTCTCTCATTGGAAAATAGCCCAATGTTCTGCTAAAATAAAACTTCTACTGCACAAAGTTTTCTTCCTTGCTCACTTTCCAAAGTCCCAGAAGTCATCCATTGTACTTTCTATAGACTAAAAACTTTAACATAATCCACTGTCAAAACCACATGAAAAGTGTAGAATTATTAAAGGTAAGTAAATAATGGTCTGAAGCAAAAGACAGGACTAGCTGAGCCTCAAATGTAAATATTTAAACAGGGGCTCTAACTCATATTCATTACACAGTTAGATTGCACGCAGAGCATCTGAACAGAAGTATGTGCACTCTAATTGGGATATACAGAACTACATTGCTTTTCCATGCTTAAGCATTGTGCCAGGTAAATAGAAGACACTGCCTCCTTTTCTGCCTGTATTTTGGTCGGTAGAAATTTTCACATTGTCCTAAATGGAAAATGGAGCAGGGTTATATCCTGACACGTGGTTCTCCTCTGGAGTTTAAAGTGTTGTTGCCATGACCAAGCTCATTCAGCTTCTTGCAGCTGTGAAAAAATTGCAAGGAAGCATTTCTCCTACAGAAAAAAAGGAGGGAGATGGCTGATGAACATGCTAGGCTGATGTGACATGCCCATATCTGAAAATGTCTTCAAATCAGGAATGAGGTGCCAGCAAAATTGGCTCTGCTGGCTGTTAAGTGTTTATAATTGATGAAGGTCAGGAAGATTGCATGACTTTCAGTGAAAGAAGAGTAAAACTCAACATATATATGAATAGTGTTCAAAAGTTATGGAACATTTAAAATTCATTAGCTAAAACCCATTAGCTAAAATCCAGATAATTTTAACAGGCATAAATTGTGAGCACATACTTTCAAGAGAATTTGTGCTTTCAAGCTGTCTTAATGTTGCAAAATTTAAAAAAGCTGTAATTACTGGGGGGGAGGGTGCTGATACACTGCAGATTGTGTACTGTCAAGTGTCCCTGAAGGCAAAGTTGTTTCATAAACTTTAGCATCTTTAGGACTTCCACCCACCCACCACTCCCTCCCACCCACAAATGCTAGGGACATGTAAGGAAGATATTGTAAAGGTGGCAGATGTGATGTTATCTGAATTTCTAGAAAATTGTGTAAAGAATATACAAATCTTTACAAGATGCAGCTGTCTCATCTTTACATTGTTATATTTTTCAATGAATTGTGAGGATATAAGATGATAATAAACACTTAGTAATTTAAAATCTAATCTGAACACAATATCTTGATCCCAAAAGCTAGGTGGATGTCTCATCCAATTTCCTTTGCTTTTTGTTCCAAAATTCTTGAAAGGAGAGCAGTATATTATGTGTTGGACATCTGATCACAACCGATTACCTGCTGCTAACAGAAGCAGAAAAGAGGGGGTTTTTTTCTGTTTTGGGGGCTTTTCAACACTTGTATTGTGCTTAGGGGCAAGAATGAATCAGATTTGAAAAAGGGCACTCATCTTTTAATTAAACCCATGCAACCCACCTCCATTTCCCCTCCCCCGCATCTTAGGAATACCCATGATGATCTGAATAGTCATTTTGCAGCACAAAAATTTCGGCAAAGGACCAGCATCACTCACAGCCACACAGTTCTATTCCCAGCACTGGACAGCAGGGTGAGTGCAAGCATTTGGCATGTAAACAAGACCGCTCTGTTTATACACATATTGTAAGTATTAGGTGCTAGTGAGTTGTTTCCAGCAGAAGTAAAACGTCCGGATACTATTATATGTGGGGGGAAAAGGGATGATGGTTTATTTGGAATTAATGTTCACCCTTTCTTCTCATCTATACCAGAGAATACAAATCTTCTGTAGCCTGGTACAGGTTGCTAAGACTGTTTCAAAGTTGTAAGGAAGATAACACAACCTCACAAATGCAAAGAAAAGGCAGCCAAGAAGGTCCATTGACAAGACACACCTGAGTTAGGCTTCATATTGGGTAGCACAGAAATACATTCCTATGCATGGGCAGAATACAAATGTTGCCTCTGAAATGTGTGGACAAATCTGGACACGCACCAGAACTTTGGAAGTATCATCTTTGTCTTAACAATGGCAGTTGAGCGAGATCATAAAACAATTCTTCAGATGCTTTGAACATAAAATTAACTAAAACATCCAGCACTTGCACTCTCAGTCTTGTCTGGTGTGGCTTGTACTGGCCACTGTGAAAGAAAGGTTGTTGAGTGATCAAGAAAGACACTGAGCACCTTCTCTTAAGAAACTGAGAAAATGGCCCTTATTAGTAACTGAATTAAGCATCAAAAGTGTATCAACTGGATTATCTCTAGAGTCAGACAGAAAAAAAAAAGCCAAGAAGTAAATAACAAAGACATTTTTAAAAGTCTTAAGAAGTAAAACTTCTATCAAGTAGCTTCTGTTGGCCTAGAATGCAATGTCAAAATATGTTTCTATTGTAACTCATTATCTACATTCATCTACATAATTTTTAATTCGAAAAGGCTACAAAAAGAAACAGTCAAAAAGACTGCATGCCTTTTCACCATTATTTTATTTGCATGAAGCTATCCTGTTTTTACCACATTTTAAGTGACCCTTTTTTTCCTAACTTGTCAAGGTAGGTCACCACTATTAACATTTCAGAATAATCACCTCTGCAACTTCAGTGGCTTTTTATTGCTAAAACACAGGTAAAATGCTGTCATCTTCAATACAGAAAAGGCCATCCACCTACCAAAGAAACATCTGCTGAGAATGTCCAGACCAAACTGTACAGTAGCTCCAACAGCAGCCAGCAAGTTCAGAATAAAACCAGGCAAGACAGCTGGAAACCAGCCAGGTGGCAGTCCTAATTTGCACATAAGCAACAGCTCTTACATTTAATAAACCCGCATAGCTCCGTGGCACTGTGCCAAGATACATTAGCTGAAAGCCCACATAGCCTTTTTTTTCAGTGCTAACTCTCTTTTTCATGTCTGCTGCCTTCCAAAAAGCATATGCAGTGTCCATCAGCCTGACAGACACAATCCTCTTCCATAAGCAGAGTGGCCCAATGTGCTCCAGAGCATTCCCAGCGGGATCACCCAGCTTCTCCACACTGAAATGATGGCTGGCACAGTACTGCAGTGCTTCACTGCTCTCTGAGGGAATCACCAATCAGGAACTAGTGCTTCTAATCTCAAACTCAACCACAGATTAGGAAACGAAACCTTTTTTCAGAGTGGCCTGAGACTTCTAATTTTATGCTCAAAAAAGGTGTATAATGTAGTTAAAATGGATATTACTGCTCAAGGTCATCACAGACTAAATAAGCCAGAGAAAGTGGCACAAATAATACAGTAAGATCATATGCAAATCTGTGATTTGGATTTCTCCTGGAGTAAGAATACAAGAGTTTTATGTGATTTCTATTGCCTTCCAGTAGTCTGCTCAGATGCAGTTTCCACCTTCATTTGCTGTTTTCTCCAATTGCTGCTCCCAAAAATTCCACAGCAATGGAGAAAATAAGCAAACAAATGATTTTATGAGCAACTATCACATTGAAAAATCGTTTTCAAAATAATTTTCTTTGTATTATCAAAAACCTGTCTGAAAGGCTCAGAAGCACAATGGTATAACAGTACAGCAGATGGTAGCTCATACTTTGTAAAACTACCTTTCTTGGCCACACCACACTTATTTATACAGACAAACAGAAATTTAAACTAGAGGAACAATGACAATTTGTTCTGTCTGTGGCAGGAAATAGTAATGAAACAATTTGCCAAGAGACAATTACAGGGCTGATGGCAAGTGTCTTCTTGTTGTGTGAGAGAAGAGATAAGAAAACAAGGCATACATTTTATGCATTTTTCTAAGCATTCTTCACATTCCTCTACCTGTTGCTGACAGTGGCTTTAGTAGCTGACCAGCATTCCTTTAAGGAGCAAACAGACAGCTGGCATTTAAAAATCTCCCCCCTTCTGTGTTTGGACCAGCACCAGGTTCAGTGCTGACACTATGAGTTATACATTGAGTGGAAAGAATACAATGGTCAACAGGATAAGAGAAAGAGAAACAATGCTTTCTAATAATACCACTTCTCTGTCTTTTCTGACTGTTCTTAAGTAGTCACAATGTTTTGCACCAGAAGTTGCTATGTGATGATAGTATCTTTAGGTTTTGTTATCACTAAAGTGGCATGGCTCTGAGAAATGTCCCTTATATTGGTCTTGCTTTCTTGGAAGATCAAAAATAATGTATGAGAATATGCCATGCAAAACTCACATATGTGAGTTTAACCCAATCATTATATCTACTTTTACTCACAGTGCAAAACACTGCCATTTATTCATCATACCTTTGCACCTGGTTACTGACACCAAGAAATAGCGCTTGTATGTAGTAAAAACACATGTGTGACTTATCAGTGACATTGTAATCAGACAAAAGAGCATGGGGACACACATGTTCAACTTGGCTAAAATTACACATTTAAATGCTGCTTCAAGACATGACCACTGTCCCCACCTTCCTCTTTAAATCTAGCTGAGCTGAAGTCCACACTCATAGGGGAGTACTGGTGTAGGGATCTCCTGAATCAAAATGCTCCACTCACACCTCGGTTTGTCCTTTTGAGAATGCTGTAATGATTCAGGAGAAATACATTTATTGCAAAGGAAGCACCTACTTCTGCATCCCTTTGGACAGCAATGATGGGCTGGTACCAAAGATGTGGAGTCCATTCCTTTCTCAAGCAGTTTTCAGGCATATTGAGCAGCCACAGATATCAGACCAGACACTTTCTCTTGTCTCTCTGCAGAGGTGCTAGACTGAAGAACCCCTAATATTGTGCATGTTCTCTATACTGGCTGCTTATTACTCTACTGAAAGCAAAAGAGACATCTGTTTTTTTCCTTCTGTTTTTGTTTCTTATGTCCACTCATTCTTCTATGCTGGGGTGAACTGGTGAACTGAACTCTGTATGGACTGTTTTGAGATTTCAAGCTTCTTCAGACAATTAACCTAAAGCCAAGTTGTAAGGCTGCAATACATTTCAAATGAAACAAGAATTTTACATTAAGTGCAGACCAACTTGATCTACCTACAGCTTTGGTTCTAGCATAAGACATTTATTCCATTGGTACAAGCCAGCTTGTGTCCAGAGGGTGCTACATTTGCTGATATTGCAATTATGCATAAAGTAAAAAAAACATCTGTGATAGATTTGTACTTATAAGGTACATAACTGTAGCATTTCTTTAGGTTGTGTGAAGATGTGATGGATGAAAAATACACTATTCTAACACTTGGACTCAACAAGGGATGTTTTCAGGTATTTGATGGATGACCTTCATGAATCAAAGACCTGCATACAGTTACATAAAGTTAAATGGCTCAATTATAATCTTTAACATGACTCCTTTTAAAAATACACATGGCTGTGTGTCTACCTATGTGACAGTTGTAGTTAGGAAATCATCATATCATCATCTCTTCTGGCTTTTCTGGCATGACACCTTTTGCATATCAACGTTCAGATGAAAAAGCAAACAAAAGATCTTAAAATTCTTCAGGCTTTATTGAATAAGATGCACTAACATAAAAAATATGCTAACACTAATATTAGTAAGATTATTTGTTTGCTAGCGCAATGATCTTTTATTGCTGTATTGGTTCACATCAATTTGAAACAGAAAAGATTGTTGTTAAAAGATTTTAGCATCATTAATGTTTTACAATACAGCCTTGGGCTCACTCTCTTGTCCTTATTCAGACTGTAATCTAAATAGCTTAAAGAAAATATTATGAAATCAGACCCCAAACACTGACAAATTTAATGAAAAAAGTGAATAAAAAGTCTTGAGCCCGTAAAATATGGACTAGCTATGCAAGTAGTACTAATGATTTTAAAGAAAGCCTTTCAGTCTCCCAAGTAAATATATAATTAGACAGTTTTTTATTTACTCAGGAGATAAGAACAGCTTGAAGAAACTGTTAAGGCTCTTTGGTAACTTAGACAAACTTTTTTGTCTACTCCCTGTTACTTTGGAAATAGCTTTTTATGTAGAGATAAGCACTACGTAACAGCAAGTGCAGCTGCAGCGGTATGTGGATCAAAACGGAACCTGAAAGGTTTTTTGATCTGCCAAAATCTCACCTAAACTTGATATGCCCTGATTTAATAATCTGCTATACCTGTGATCTATGGTTCTTTTTCTTGTTCACAGGATACTACTTTCCAAGACAGGTAGATAAAACAGATTAACATGTCTGAGAATGTTGACATCTTGATGGAGAAAAGATACAAATATTTTTGGCCCCAGCATGATGTCTTCAAACTGTATGACCATCTCTCATTCTCTGGATGGCTTTCAGTGCATATTCAGGCACTCCATTTCTTGAAAACTTTCCAAATCCAATTAGTTCCTCAATAACATGTTCTACGCTTACCCATCAATATTGTATCTGGTAACTTCCCAGGGACAACAAAAACTGTTAGCAAGGTACTTAGTGTTTATTAGGGAATATTTAACAGTATTCAAGTGTTCCCAGAAGTGAAAAAGGAGAGCATAGAATCTCTGGAGATTGAAACACAGAAATGTACATCGGGATGCAAAACACAGAAGAGAATTAAAATGCTTAAGCCTGCTGTTTATTAGTAGATGTTCTAAATGTTTACAACAAAGTCAGGAATTAAAAATAACAATAGTAAAAGAGGAAAAAAATATAAAATAAGGATAGTTTTTTTTCTTGTTGCTACTAAATGTTTCTAAAGATAATTTATGTTTCTAACTCACAAATTACACTTGGAAAACTGCACTTATTTGATTCAGTAGACTGTAACTGCAAATGCAGCTGTTGAAAACGGAATTGTTTATTCTATTGCTGTGCTTTCCTGGCTGTGACCAGATGCAACCAGCTGTTAACCAGTTGCTTCTCTCCGCTCATCTCCTGGCAACATGGTGATCAACAAGCACTACAAAATACTTACAGCTAACTAGAAATAGGAAACAGTTTAGGTATTTACCTCCAATCCAATGATCCAGTGATGCAGGATTTATTTAAGATCATGAATCTGTTCATAGATCGATTTTAGTATGAATAAATTTGTACTTAAAGTTATATTATGCTTAATAATATGCTTAAATGTGCTCAACTATGCATGTGTAAAATCAAAACACAGGCAAAAGACACAGACAGCATGTTTTGGTGTGTGCGCTGGTCTTGCAGCAATGCTTTAGGATATGACCAAAACCACTCAAGGCACTGATTGCATTCCCATAGGAAATTGAATATTTGTTCCTCTGCTGTTTCCCATATGGCACACAAATGAGTTTCCCTGGCCCATATTTAATATGCAGGCCGTTTAAACATTGAGGTATTATGGGCTCCTCCTAAGTTTTTCAATACCATAATAGAAACTCAGAACTTTATAAAAATGGTACTGAATTTATCTCACACCCTTTCTGTGAACAAGAATTATCATTCCCTTTCTCTATGGAAGAATGCCAAGACAATAAAAACACCATTAATTCTGGATGTCCAATTTGTTACCTATGCATCCTCTTTTTTATAATAATTTACCTAGTACAAGTACACACCCCAGTTAGATCTGTAGTGCTTAGAATTTTTTTAAGTCTAGGTCCAAAAACACTGGGGCTACTTGAAAATAAAAAACATTAAATTCCTCCCTAACTCTGAAAATCTTTTTAAAAGTGACTGGCCAAGCAGGAGAAAGACTGGTATAAAATTAATTTTTTACAGGGAATTTTCTTATCTACTTCATCTCAAGATTGTTCATTTTTTTCCAGCAATATTCTGCCTCTGTCAACTGTCTAATCATTTTATAAAACGTAAAATGTTATTCAGAATTATTTTAGAGAAGGACATCCTTTGCTCTGGGTAAACCTGGAATTCTACTCTGGATGTGTTGCCATCAAGATAGACCGTGACATAAACAGGCAACAGCTGAACTCAGAATGCAGCTATTTTGAATTGTGAAGTTTCCTTGCAAATTTGATGTTTCTTTAAAATAAATTTTTTGGGCATAACAAGAGATCGACTTCTCAATTATCATTCAACACTGACACTAACACAGTTTATCACTTGGAGGAGCTGAAATAACTACAAATAAAAGATGTGCATGACAACAGAATAATAGATTCTGGACCAACTGGGGAACTGCAAAGGTAATTCTACATGGCCTCACTTCAGTGCACACTTCATGGTGAGGTTTCTTGCTTTTGCAAATGGAACTTAGATAAAAACCCAAACCACCTCTATTTAGTTGTGTTATTACTAATTCGTGAAGGAATAATGAACAGAAGGCCTTTTCTACAGAAATTACAAATATGGATTTCAAAGAAAGAAACTTGTGTTGTCTTCCAAGCCAAAACTAGTTTGACTAGCAATCAAGAAGGTTGACTGTTTGCAACACTTCATGATTTCAAACCAACCAAAAAGCATAGCAAATCCCTCCTTCCTGAACAAGCTCATTCGGAAGCTTGCCAAGCGCCACGAATGTTCACCTATGTGAGGTTAGGAAAGCACACCTGGCATCTGCTGGATTCATGCCAAGATCCAGATCCATACCTTAATGGTCTACCACAAATGCACAGGAAGCAGATAGTTCTCATTTTGTATCTCTTTACAGCTTAACTTGGCCAACCATAACATCTTATTGAGAAGAAATAGTATGCTCCTTGTGCAAGAGGCTTCTGGTCTCTGTAATGACATACTGAACCGTAATGGTATAGAAATCTCTAATTGCTAGAATCACATCTTTTTCTGCTTGTCTCAGAACTTTTCATACAATATCAATTGAACAAATTCTGTGTCAGCAACAAGTGGATAAAGAACAGCCGTAACCTTTCCTCTATTAACATTTGACTTCCTCATTATTATGAGCACTTAAATAAAATCCGTTGCTAGGTAAGGAGAAGACTGAACCTCAGGAAGACAAGAGGTACAATGATAAAAAGCATTTAATTTCAGTGAAAGACATTTCCAACGTTTTTAGCTAAGATAGAGGGGCTTTAATGATAATTTGCACATTCAATTAACCATTAAACCTGCAGCATGAGTAACGCTTGCTAACATCTCAGATTAGACAAGATAATATTTTTTCAGATTATTATGAGGTATCTCAGTAATTTCATTTCTTGTCATAAAGCCAGTCATCTTAGGAGGTTTTTTGTGGTTTTGTTTGGTTAGTTGGCTGGTTTGGATGTTTCTTTGAGTTGTTTTTTCTTTTTTTCTTTTTTTTTTTTTTAAAGATCATGGGCATCTAAAAGTCCAGAAGGAGCAATTGTGATGTGGCAATGCTTGTGCCACGTCTGTATCATTATTAGCTGCTTTCATGTAGACTCTACTTTCAAAACTCATCTGCAATGAGCAAGGGATCTGCATGGCTCTCCAGACCAGTTCCTACATAACAATCTTCTCATTCCTACAGAATACTTATAAAGTCATAGATGCTTTCCTTTTTAATACAAGGCAATCTATATTCTAGGATTTTATTTCCTGGGTGTAATTAATAATTAGGATTCAGAATGGGGTTAGCAAATATACTCTTACCCAGTAAATTCTCATAAAAAGGACAACAATTATTTCCATAGGAAAGTCCATTCTGTTAGAATTTGAACATGAACATGATCAAGCTCCTTTAGTACAGTGTTCTTATGAGTGTGTTTTGAGATGTCTTCTACAGTATAAAAATAAACCACAATAAGTATGAAAAAATAAAAATAGCCTTAAACCTTACCAAAACAAGACATTTAATTGTACATGAATTTTCTCAGTGTAGAATTTCATTTTCCAAACCCACTCAAAAGCCATTTCAGACTGAAAAAGTTATATCTCAGAACTTTGCTTATCACAGTATTACAAACTTTCACAGGTTTATGGAATTTCATAGTATTTTGTAATCTGATTAAAATTCATGCTTCTGACAAGTTGTCCCTACTTGAAAAATCTTAACATTGATTTCTCAATCTCCCAATTATGACAAAAAGCTCAGAAAGTGACCCCAAAGAATGAAATCATTGGGCAAACAAAAAGTAACCTGAAGTATATTTTAATGATTTTAGGATATCTCAGGACTATGTTGGGACGTGATTCATATTTAAATGGCTGGCACTGCCAACAGTGATATTCCTTTGCATAGCAGTTAGGTTAGCTGCTTTCATCTCCATCCCACCTTCCAATGCCAAAGTAAAATGTTACTTTTCTACATCTGGCATTTTAAGCCTCATTGCTGAAGTAATTCTTTGTTTTCTAAAGCAAGTGCTTTTCCTAAAGATTCCGAAGCTGCATTATTAATTTCCTAACTGCTTAGTATGCTATAAAGAAAGACTTCTGTATGTTTGCAAATACTAATACAAGAAAAGGCCCTGAAACATGATAATGATAGCTAATAAAATATGAAAGCAAAGCTTTGCTTTCCTGTTGCTTTGCATACATAGTAATAAAACTACTTCCCTAGCAGGATATAAAGTTAACATCTCTTTCCAAATTACTTCAGCGCTTGTGCTCATAAATGGTATGGTATTAAGCCTAAAGCAACATAAACATTATTTTATGGCATAGTATGCCCTTAGTATGGAAATACTGTGCACTATTCAAGAAAGAGGCTCTGTAAAACCCTTTTGAAGGCTGTGGTCCCACTTGATTGATGAGTTAGAAGATCACAGTGAGCGTTGTCACATTCAAAAAGTCCGGGCTGATAAGCCTGCAGGACACAGATTTAATCCTCAGGAGGAAGAACAAAAAGCTAACAGGGCAATACTGAAATGCAAAAGGCAAGAAGCAGCTGGGTTTAAATTAATACCTTTTTAAATGGTGTAGATGGAAACAGTCCAACTTTTAAGGTGATTTAGAGGAATTCTATTTTTACCATATCACTAATTACTGAATTTTGTGAATTACTTCTCTACTTTTTAAAAATCCATTAGGCATATATATTTAAGAAAAAAGCAACCATAGATGAGTTCTTCAGCACAGTGTATCATACTACAGTTGTATTTCAGGGTGGGATGCCACCATTATGAAGCTTATAAGCTATAAAGCTCTACAAGGTACTTGTGAAAAAGAGGTAGCACTCTAATAGAGGAGGAATTTCAATTTGAATGTATTGAGAGTGCAGCTCAACTAGAGTGCTGTTGTTAATGATTGCAGAGTCACCCCAGAGTAAAGGAACTGTATTCCCTCCTGAAGTGCCTTTCTTACCCTTCCTCTCAAGGGATGAAGGAGGCAGGGTACCAGTTGTATAGGATGCATAAGAATGGCCACAATAAATTGGTTTCCAACTTTAGCTTCAAACTAATCAAGTGCTAGTTAATGTTGCATAACTCACATGGTCATTCTAGAAATGAAACAACCACAGACATTCTTCAGAGGAATCTCACTGGTATCCTTTCACATTTGCACTCCTCTGCTTAGGATTGCTCACCTAAGCACATTGTTCTGCCAAAACTCACCAATGGTTTGCATGCACATTCTTTCAATATTTGAAGAGATGGCTCTTCACCAGAGAACATGCTGGATAAGACAAATTAGCCAACCTCCAAATAATTACTACTTTGAATGGCAGTAATTTTTAGAAAATCCATCTGATACTAACATCACATTCCACTATTGCATTTTACAGACACATTGAAATTTAGGACAGTGCTGGAGAGTCACCTGCATAGAGTAAAAGTGAGACACAGAAGGAATGAGTAACTTGATCAAGGTTACACAACAAAGCTTTGGCAAAATTTACAGGAAAGTCCAAATATCCTAATATAACATTCAAACATTAGAGCATGAACTTAAACTGACTCTCATAAAAATGCAAAAAAAACCCCCACAACCCCAAAAAACAAAAAACCCAAAAACTTTCAGACACAATAATTAAAGAAAAACCCTCTTTTTAGAATAAAGATAAGTGTTTTCTTTTCCAGTGACAGAACCCAGAATCCTTTTAACTAATTTGTTGAGGAAATATGCCACAGTGGAATTTAGTATGACTGATTAAACTATGTTAATACATTTTCCAGCTTTGGGTCCCCAGGCCCATTGCCCCATCTATGACCTTTCTAACTCAGGAACTATTTTACTTGTTCTACAAACAAGCATCCATCCATGCCAAAGGATATCATGGTTGAAGAGAAATTATTTGAAGTGCAAGCACAAAACAAAGAGCACATGACATTCTGTATTTGTGTGCATTTGCTGAATATACTATATATATGTGATGGTATTTCTGCCACTATATAAAGGCTGATGGCGTAAAGTGAGTTTTAAAAGATTGAGCCCTCTCATTTTGAATAAGTATAACCTGTACATGAATCCCACACACATCGCAATCCCAATACTTTTTTCCAATAAGGTGTTCCAATGCAAAGTTGCTGTGTAGGGGAAAACAGCAGTTGGGAAAATCATTTACCTTTATAACTCACTGGTATGGAAGACTTGGTGTGTTACTTCTCACTGTTGTTTCTCCTCATATATATCTCACTACCACAAAACCACACACACAAGACCCAGGTGATGCCTATACATTCTGCTTGGTAGTGAGAATTCATTACTTTCCTTGGAACTAATGGTCTGCCCAGGATCTGTTTGTTGGAGAGTGACAGGCTGAATATCTGATCATGAAAGTATTAGCAATCCTCCAAGCCACACCTTGCTTCTTCAGGCTGACAGTTGTAAGCTCCAATTTAGTGTACAGCACAGAAATAGCAGCAATGGACTGGAAAATTAGTCTATGCATCTGCACCATTAATCTTTTTACCAGATTCAAGCCTCAGCTACCAACCCAGAAAAACATTGAGCAATGAGATAGCTAAACTTGTAAATGAGATCAGGACAAAGCAACCTTTGGATACGCATGTGGTGATATAATTCTTCTTGAAAAAATAATATAATTCCAATTGAAGCCAGCCCAATCTCCCTCAACTTTATTATCACTAATATAGTGTATTACTACTAATAATATACACCAAGAAAGATGTATTTCTCTTTTCAGTGTCCTATTAGCTCATCCCTTTGTCATCCCTTGCTCACTTCATCCTGCCTTTCATTCACAAAAATTGTGTGAAGCTGTAGCACCACAGCAAGAAGGCTGCAAGCTGCCTTTGGTATCCAACAAAACTAAGAAAATGGAACTGTCTTACCACCATCTCTCGAACCCCTGTGGGAGCAGTTGTGTCAATTACTAAAACTTAGAGGAAATTATTCCCATTCTTACATGTTTTAGGGTCCCTTTAAGGCTAGAGCAGAGTGAACTGACTCAGTGTAAATAAGGCTCATTAAGTTTCATGCTGATGATGTCTGGACAGTGTTAGTGCAAGGAAGGTTTTACTTGCCCTCTCACTTCTATTTCTACTGCAGCACCTTCTATTTCCTTCCTGAGACTAAGGCAATTTTTACCTATTTATGGGCAAACAGTGCAACCTTAACCTAGACTAGGAAGCAAGGAGTATGAAATAGCTGTTGTCCCATCCTTTCTCATTATAATTGCTAAAGGCAAATTATTTTGAAGGGGGGAAAATCTGCTTTTTTTCCCCATCACAATATTTTACATGACATCACACAAACTGTTCTGACAAAAAAGTGTAGAATTTCTGCTGTGAAGTGTCTGTGCTAACAAGAGGGGGTTTTCATTCAAAATGTAAATGCTGGTAGTATCAACATCTGGAGGACTGCAGCCTTAGGCACCATTACAAGAAGCAAGAGATTTGGACAGGATATATTCAATCTTGCTTTAATGGTATGATGCTCTGCCAAGATAATCTTCTAAGCTTTGACATATTTTATGTTGAGAAATATCATCAGGCGCAAAGGAAATTCCTCTTCACTAAGGAGAGTTTTGTAGCAGTGTATCTGATGACATAATTACTTTGTGACTACATATTTCCTCAGCAACTTTCCTGACCTGAATAAACAAGCAACAAACATTCTTCTGATGACAACCTCATACACCAGTGGAATTAAATAACAACAAAAGTAAAGGACTCAGATTCTCACTAATGGCCTTGCAAGAAAATTATTTTCCATTGGCATGCTGAACTTTAAATCCATTGCTCCTAATTAAAGTAAGTCAGCCACTGAAAAGCCTCTTACTCCAAGCCTCTCTGTCTTCAGCCTTACTAAGATGCTCAAGACCTCACAGCATTGCAAAGTCTTCAGTTTTGCCATGCTTCACTTCCCACTTTGATTTAGAAAAAAACAGTTGTGGCCTCTTGCTGTGACTGCCATGATGTTATCTGTGGCACCTTTCTCCAAAATTGTCATTATGCATGTTCCTATGGACTCTTCAAAACTTGCTGACACTGTTTAGGATTCTCTGTCCATCTTTATCCTCTTGGTTCAGCTGCAGCTTTGAAATTACTCCAGAAAACAGCTAAATATGAGGATGTACTCCCGTTTTACCCTGAGGATGAGGGTAATGGCATGAGGATCTAATGGCAGAAATAAAAAGGTCATGTCTGGGAAAAGTGAAATTATAATATAGCTTTAAATGTTTGCCTTATGAGCCTTTAATCACCAAGCAGACATTTCTATGAAGGGAGAAAAGGAGGATGTGAAATTCAGGTAGAATTACAGGGAGCATACAGCTCATTGAATGCCAAAATCTCCAAAGGCAACACATAATCACAAGGGTGACCCAGGTACTGCTGGATTCAGCTCTGCAGTGCCTAAATACTAGACATCCTCAAAATAGGATGTATGCTGCTGAACACTTCTACTTAGGGGCAAACATCTACTTCCAAAGAGACCTGAAACCATTTTTCTTAAAGGTTTGGAGCTCTCTGTCCCAGATAATTTATAGTACAGGAGATACTTCAAGTAAATAATATTGTGATGATTGTGAAGAAGGTTCTTAGCTGGTTGAAGTCAGTAGAAGTTTACCAAAATCAACCAGCTAAAAATTAACTACAAACATGTGAATTAAAATTTTAGAATTGTGTTGAAGTAGCAATGTTTTAAAATAAATCCATCAGAAATATTAATAATCCCTTTTTTTTTTTTTCTTGGACTAAAGAAATTTAGTCCAAGAACTTTAATTGGACATTTCACTGTTAAGCAAGTCTCCCTGCCCCCCAGTCTCAGCAGCAGCTGTTCTTGGGATGTCATTCCAAAACCTGCTTTTCAACAACTCAGACACTCTCTTGGGTCATCTTTGCCTCCATAAACCATATGCACTACAGATAAAAAGTCATACCTTTTCTATTTAATTCAGTTGTAGTTTTTCTCTGTAGCATTAACATACCACAAGTATTTCCCAGAAGCATTTGTCATTATAGCACAGGGCTCAATTCATTCACTAAAGGAAAGGTTTGCAGAGCTCCTGGAAGTGGCCAGCTTCAGATAACGAGACCATTGGATTAAATATAGGTTTAGACTTCTTTTTTTAATCTTTCCCTTTATCTCCATCCAAATCCTCACTCCCTTTTGGCTGCTGTCACTACAGCACTTCAGATTCTGGCACAGAACTAGTAAAGGAGGTATTTCAAGAGATGGTAAATCAAGTTATTCAATGCTTTCCCTGGCTTCCTTTCTCAGAGGTTAAATATGTTTTCAAACCAGTTAAAGAAGCAAACGTTCTTTCAAGTCTCACATCTCACAAGGCAAGACAAGCAGAAGGGGGTTTTCCAATAGTAACTGCTAATGACATGCAAGCCTCAGAAGAGCTTTTTTCCTTCCCTGAGCCACAGGATATGCACAAAGGCTTACTCATTATCTTTTCATGTCATCTCCAAAATGACAGATACAGGGCTATCAGCATAATGGGACATGGAATGTACACATACATCACGTTTCATTATTCACCTTTACTTTTAACTCAGATTCCTAAGCCAGCTCCAGGAAAAAATGCCAGCACTTACGTGCATATGAGAACTCTCTTTATGTTAATTTCATGAGAACAAGCTTGCACAAATAACACAGTCTAAATATGTAGTTACTCTGTATATAATAATATCCCAGTTCCAAACAGGATAAAACATATATTTTTGTAAATATATTGAAAAGCCTTGTACTCATATTACAACCATCAAGCAAATATCTGCAATGACACAACTCACAGACCAAGTAGAAATGCCATTGCATCTCAGAAGGAGCTGCAGAAACTGAGTAGTCATTTTTACAACCTTGTTAAGCAGTGACACATCTCTCTCTGTAATTATCCTGATCTCAGTTCAAAACCAAAAGCAATGCAATCAGGATAATATAGCAAAATATGTATGCAACCATCCTGATAGCTGACCAAGCCAGACTAAGCTGTTTGTCAAAATACTGATCACCACTCCAGCATTTCACTGCGCATGCCAAATGTACCCTCACTATTCACAGCAGTTGCTGACCAATACTCAGCACTTACTGTCAAAAATGACAATACTCCATCAGAAGCAGCTTCAACTGCTGTTTATATGATTCATGAACTACTTTTGAAGGTTAATGCAAGATATGTGTAGGAAGGAAAGGGAAAAAAGTAGTATCATCACTACAAATATCAGGTTACTAGTACAAATTAGTCTTAAGGAAAGCTAATGAAAGTGGTGCTTTAGCCAAACAAAAGCAACCACAACCAATACAGACCAGCAGGAGATACCTCTACAGTAGGACATAAGATTAAATTATATAATGAGCATCATTCATATGGCATTATTCATCTCACCCTCAAGCAGACATCTAAAGAAAGTCAAATGGATTATGGCAAGTGTTCTCCACTGACTAGAAAAGCAGCCTATAATAACTACCATAGATGTACGTCTTTGCACTGCAGCCATCCCTTAAGGTGAATTCCTCTGTCTCATTCCAACATTCATCTCTACTTTCTACACCACAGAGCAACTCCACCTTCACTGCAGAGCACTGTTCCTCCATCATATTAGTAGAAACATATTACAAAACAAAAATCTAGTCATTTTTCACTGGCTTAGTTACCAACATGCAATTTTTCTGAAGTTCTCAAAACACTTCACAGAGATACCAACCACCACTACCCTCTTTTACAAGTGAGGAAAAATGAAAGTTAACATGAAAATTGACATGAGCTTGAGTATGATCTGCTACAGCTCTAAAGGTTTAACTAAA
>NW_005054318.1:3847921-3856277 GCF_000277835.1 Geospiza fortis | reverse complement strand
TAAAATTATGATCATCTACCATGGATCCAACTCTACTGCACGCTGTTCAACACTCATAGGCTTGAAAGGTGATTATAAATATTATTAAGAGAAATAAAATAGACAGTGAGTGATATTAAATATTTCTTTTAACAGCTTAACACAAATAATCTCCTTGTTTACACATAGTGTATCCACACAGCATGCTCAAACATAATGCAGTTGCCTGGCTGGTTAAGTGTCAGAATGATACACTACAGAAGTTTCAAAATTTTGATGAGCCCAGGTGATTAGCCTTGTGAAGGGGGAAAACTTACTGTCCTGAGCAGTGGGTCAAGCAAATACAGTTTATATACCTTTGGTACTTGAGCTATCAACAATGAAATGTGCTTCACAGATTTATCACCCTAGTTCAGCCTAGGTGAACTGGGGATGGTCTTCATGCTCTGCTGCCCCAGGCAGACATATCCTAAATCCTCTGTAGAAGCCGATAACTAATATAATACTGACATCATCCTTTAAAAAAATATTATAGACAAGGATTCAACTTTTTTTTTAATTTCTGAAAGAGATAAACAGTTTTAAAATTTACTATAGGGTAAGTTGAAGTATAAAACCGCACCTGTGCATGCATGCACATGCACACACACACATGTGTGTACATCAACACATACACAGACATGCTTCTGCATAAATACAGCACTCTCCTCCCACTGATGTTTACCTATTCTCACTTTGCTGCTACTTCTTGTAAGAACATTAAACTACCAAAGTGTGGTCTTTTTTAATTGCTTAGAAACAAAACATTTCACTAGTATTTTTTCCAGAGGAGTCAAAACTGAGTCCTCAACTCCATGACACACTGCAAGGATGATGCCTTCCAACCTTGTATCTGTCCTGCTGGCCTGCCAAGGACAAGTCTTCACCAGCAGTCTGAAACCCTGGCACACAAATGTGATTTTCTGCACTGATTAATGCTGATCTAGCCACCTGCACTCCGAATACAAGTCAGAGGAGCAGAAATGCCAGCACAATGCTAGTATGTTTGAGACAATGACCTGCCAAAATGTAACGTATTTAGCACTCTGGAAGTGATTCAATGAAAACTGTTCTTAGAAGACTTGGGTAATTTTACAATAGAAACAAAACATCACAAGTTTTCACAATTATTTTTATCCTTTAATATAAATTTAATCTCTTTTGAAATAATGTACCTTTCTGTATTCCTCTGCTAATGTGGCCCATCTATTCTAAACTTTGATATTAGGCAGAATTACATTTGCAGATATCAAGAACATTTCAGTTCTGTTAAATAGAAATTGTTTTCAGCAGTGAAATTATGTCACTGGAAAACAAATATCTTCATTACCAGAAAGCATCAATACCGTAATAGCTCATAAATATTAGATTACACATGAAAAAACATTTAACATGTGATATCTGATCACATGAACATAGCTTTGCACTACCAAAGCAGGATTACAGTTTTGGTTGTTTCAGTTAACAGTAAAACAATGAAGTCTCTCCTATACAATGATCAAAAGAGAAATTAACATCCAAAAGGTATAACAGTGAAAACAGCACTAAATATATGTTTTTCAGTTTTCTCAGCTGTAAGTCAAACAGCAATGTTTTTAAACTCTTTTAATTGATGGGTGCTAGGACATTCTGACTTTGCATCTTCTGCATTGACATTTCAAATTACCTAAATCGAAAGTATGTTATAAAATTATTAAATTAGTTAAAAGTGAAGGGAAAACAAGTGAGAAGTTTTAAAGGAGGTTTAAAATGCTTTATAATATCATTCAACCAAAATTCCATGTAACCTTTTCTTGTCTCAGTCATACCTTCCTTGGGGTAGCTACAAGACTAACATTGCTGTGCTGTTTTCTGTCTTGTACTCTTTTTTTCAGCTTCACCTTAGTTTGCCACATACAGTCTGTAACCTGTCAAACCATTTTACAAAATTATGTACAATGATCAGAACAAGACTCTTCTTTCAGCCTCCTATTGATCATGGCTCCCTTCAAAGCAATTTTCTGACTTACAACTGTGGTTCATACAAAACCCCCTTGCATTTGCCTGGAAAACATATAAATTTATCAAACATATGAATAGATCACAGAAGTTGATGAAACAAATGCAAACTTGGCTCTGTTGAGTCTGGTTTCTAATCTCTAACAGTTATTTGTTTCATCAGGGAGCAAACACCTCTATTAAGGCTGGGATATCCATGATTTGTCAAGGAAACAGCAGGAAAGTTTCACAGAAGCCCATGGAAATTAGCTAGAGTGAATAAAGAACATAGCCAGCTCTCTCTTGGGAGATTATGAAAGACATGCAGAAAAGGAGGAAATGGTAAAACATCCAAAGATCATGGCACAGCCCTTCATACGTCTGCTTCCAGCCACAGATACATCAAGAATTTCTGACATAAATAAACAAAACTTTGACCTGCTGATTTACTAAAGCAGGGATGGTAATAATAATAAAACCATCAAAACTCCATAAAGGCCTTTAATGTGTCTGAAGATATTTTCATTACTGCAATAAGTGTTAAGGGTTTCCTTTGCTGTTAACAGATTTTACAGCAAAGCTTTGAAGAATGTCCCACAGGTTATCAGTAAAGGCTCTATACATTGCATATAAAATAGGAATCAACTAAACAATCCAGAAAACTACTTTTAAGTTGTGGTCCAGGACTAAAGCTGGAATCACAAAGGACAGATCTGTCACTGGTCTCATCTGGCACAGTCCCAGTGGAAGGAAGCCATCTCAACACCAGCTGAGAGTATAGTTTGATGCATCCCCTCATTCACTCTTAAGTCCATATTTTCCTTTTTTTCCCCTTTTATGTTCTAGTCACCAACACCATTCTGGCCAGTCACTAATAGTCCTTAAAGGCTAATCTTCCTGTTAGCTTGCATTTGAAAATGAATCTCAGATGTAGGAAATTAAAGCCTTCCTCTCAAACATAAAGCAGATTCCAATTGAAAACTAAAGAATTCACATTTCAAGCCACTCTCCAAAGATGTCTTTCTCTATTGGTAACATTTGGAGATGTTTGAAAGGAGCTAATGAGGACAGATTTATGTGACTGGTTATAATTTTACCTTCCCAACTGCACATTTCACATTTGTCTCAGTGAATTATCTGGTAAAACATCACATTATAATGAATAGTTTAAAAAGCTTTGCAACCAGAGAAACATTTTGAGCTAAAGTTTCAAAACCAGTCAGGAAAGTGAGCTTGCATAAAGATGCCAAATTGCCTGACTGCTAAAAAAAAAGATTAAATAGTTAAGCACATATAAATGTAAAATGTTGCAATGCTTCAAACAACTAAATGATTGAATATGTGATACGAAGCAGAGAGATACAGGTAGAAAAGAAACTCGGTAAGAATGAGGAACAAACTATACAAGTAGCCATTTTACAAACTGTGTGAACAACCCCAAAGATCTTCCAGCGTTCACTGAACAACTTTTCCTGCTGTGGCACTAAAAAATTTTAGCTTAATTAAGCTTTTCAGAGAATTAAACTCATTGAGAACAACAAGTCTTCCTGATGAAGACTGGCTTTTCCACAGACCACTGTGAGGAGGAAATCTTACTTGATGAAGCTCTGAGACCTCACCAGCCCTCTTCCCACCTGCCTATTACCTGCAGCAGGTAGAAGCAGGAACTGCTGAGAAAAGAAGAAGAGAAGAGAAGAGAAGAGAAGAGAAGAGAAGAGAAGAGAAGAGAAGAGAAGAGAAGAGAAAAGAGAAGAGAAGAGAAGAGAAGAGAAGAGAAGAGAAGAGAAAGAGGAAGAGAAAGAGGAAGAGAAAGAGGAAGAGAAGCAGGAAACTGCCCTTCAGTATAGTTCTCTCCATGCCTATAAACTGCAAAATATGAGTCTCCCAGGCTTTACTAAATTAATTTTCCAGTGGCTTTCCAGTTCTTCCCTGGCTTTAACAGGCAGTGGAGTGGATATTGACTGAAGAGGCTCAAACCCTTGACTTTCAAAGAAAAACTGAAGACCTGTGATAAGATTATTTATAAAGACGTCTAATCCCGCAGGAGGTGTGACGTATTTGCTGTGGCTGAAGGACACAGTAAAAATCTACATCATTGATACCCTCAGAATTACTGGTAGATGACAATCAACTGTTTATTTGCAGCATGTACAGATCAGTGTCTTGGTGTGCTGAACACATATAATATTCACCATAAGAAAAAAAAAAAAAGTGGCAAAGCAGCAACTGTAATGTACTACTTTTGTTAACTTTTTTCAGAAGCTAACAAATTATTCTACCAAAACCCAAGTTTATCATTGCACTGGGGTAGAGTATACCTAGTCTGCCATTACCAAATTTGTGGACAACACCAAGTTGTGTGGGAGTGTTGATCTGCTGGAGGGCAGAAAGGTTCTGCAGAGGGACCTGGACAGGCTGGATCAATGGGTCAAGACACCCATGGCATGAGGTTCAAACAGGCCAAGTGCTGGGTCCTGCCCTTGGGTCACAAGAACCCCTGCAGTGCTACAGGCTGGAGAAGAGTCGCTGGAAAGTGGCCAAGAGGAAAAGGACCTGGAGGTGTTGGTCCACAGCAGCTGAGCAAGAGCCAGAGTGTGCCCAGGTGGTCAGGAAGGCCAGTGGCATCCTGGCCTGTACCAGAATAGTGTGGTCAGCAGGACACACTATTGGCCTGGAGAAAAGGGGACTCAGAGAAGATCTCATGGCTCTCTACAACTGCTTGAAGGGAGGTTGCCAGGGAGACATCAGCCCCTTCTCCCAGGCAACTGGCAATAAGAAGGTATAGTCTTAAGCTGTGCCGGGGGAGGCTGGACATTAGGAAGAAATTCTTCCTGGAATAATACCAGGAGGTGGTAGAGCCACCATCCCTAGAGGTGTTTAAGGAAAGACTGGATGTGGCACTCAGTGCCATGGTCTGGCTGATGTGGTGGTGTTGGGTCACAGGTTGGACTTGACGATCTCAGAGGTCTCCTCCAACCTTCCTCATTCTGTGATTGTAGATAAACAGCCTCGTTGTGAAACATGTCACTTAGTGGTCTCACCTGCAACTTCTTGAAGTTATTTTTGTTTTGCTTTGCTTTAGAACACAACAGTAAGATAACCAACGCTTAGATATTTATCTAGCCCTATATAGGGTTTGAAAATCTGTTGCAAGCAGGATGTTTTCTTGAGAAACTGCTATAAGCTTCTGTCAAACATAAAAAAAAAACATTTCTAGCCCTTCTGGTTTTAATGAAAATCTTCAATGCTCCCTGAGCAGCTAGAAAGGAAAGGAAGCTGAGGGAGAAGACTAGTACACAAACACTGCTCTGACCAATTCCTTTGAAGAACCCAAATATACATAAAAGGCACAGAACAAAACAACTCTTTTCACCACCTTTTGAAAGATGGTTTCTGGTATATCTAGGAACACTTAAAGGTGAAGCATTAAGCCACCTTTACCACTAGATAAATCTAGTATCTCCACTGTTTTCAGCAGCCACAGTACTATTATACTATCAGACTACTTCTTATGAATCACATGGCTTCAAAATTAGTTCTAATTAAATAGAATTTGTCCTCTGATTACCATAAAGTACTTCTGAATACACAGGTGAGATTGGCTACAGACCTCTGTGGTGATTGTAAGTGAAATAACTCACATTTTTCAATGTTTTGGTCATGTCAAACATTATATAAGCACAAGGTATTTGGGCTAGTAATTGAGATTAGTAATTGGTAATTTTTATGTCACAAGAACATCTGTATTCTTTGCAGACCTTTGTGACATCCACAGGGCTTTGTGACTCTGCACTATATTCTCATCTTAATGGATAATGCTGATGCACTCTGCAAGAACTTATGGGAAAGCAATTGCTATCTCAGACTGTTACAATCAGCTTACCAGGGAAATCTGCTTCAGTTTCCATAAGCGACTCTGGGCAAGTCCCTAAGCCTGTCTCACCTGGATGTGGGTAAATCAGCAAGAGAAATAGTTTCGATTACACACCGGCAGCAGCTACACAGCAGGGAGCAGCACAACTCCCTAGCAAGTTACGGAACATATGCAGGAATAAATCTGCTGCTCTAAATCTGGCAGCTTTTGTAACTGTTAACTTTAATGCTTACCTCCAAATACTTAATCCACCTGAAAATTTTACTACTGCTATTTAACAGGAAGTATATTAGGTCTTTTTTAAGAAAAAAAAAATAAATAGAAAGGTCTATTAGTGTTCTTACCTACATTCTTTCTAGTCCTACTGAGAGTTTCACATGTAGCTTCTGCTGGTTAATACAGAACAGGGATAAATTGTCCCAATGCTGTCACACTTTTGCCAAGTGCACTCAGAACACTGGGGTATTGACCACTTTCCCCATTCCCTGATTAACAAGATTGTTTATAAAATCTTTTACAGTGTGACATGGAGAAAGAGAATACATGCATTACTTCTGAAAAGAAAGCAGAAATGCACTGAAGTTTGGGCGCCTCTGAGGAAGACAACTGCACACATATCAAGTAATAGTATTATTTCTTTTGATCTTCTCAATAGTTGCAGGCTGTGAGGGTGAATGAGAGGTGTGTGTGGCCAGAGAAATTTGCCTCACACAGCATTTCTTAATGAATCAATGACAACAAATGGGAAGATGTACAATAGCCCTGAGCATAACTTTCCTGTGTATTATGCCCAGCTATGTACATCCAAGCTCTCAGCACAGGGCTTTCCCTGGGTTCTTGCTAGGCCATGCTGAAGGCCATTGGATCCACTTAGATTCTTACTACTGTATAAGTAAAAGCGTCCTTTAGACTTTTATATACTTTTTTACACTTTTCTGCTTTTCCAGACAACAAGTTCTTACAATGCCTCAACATACTTGCTACACAACTGGTTTTTATTGGGACCCATTTCTACCACCAGCACATCTTAATCCCCAAGTTCTTCCAGTGAAACAACATAATAATAAGTTTACTACTAGTAATTTCAGATTTTCATTTGCCTTGAGGCTTCTTGATATATGCCATTTCAGGGACAGAATACATCAGAGAAAGAAATGTGTTGATAAAAGAGCCCAAGGTAAGTGTCAATCAAAATACCACAAGGATTTGTGCAGTCCTTCCAAAGTTTTCCACGTCTTTCTCAACCGTAGAAGACAAAGCAATAGATCTGGGGTTTTAACAAGTCTTTTTACCTAAACAGAGTTACTCCTCATACACAGTAATGCTTCTCAGTATACTGTTTTCCATTTCCTGTTTGTGGGGGGTTTTGTTTTTTGTTGGTTTGATGTTTTTTGGCAATGAAAGTTACTTTAAAAGACTGCTCTTATTAATGTTCTCATTCAGGGTGCTACAAAAGATATCACACACCACAACAGAGCTTTCCTAGGAGCGGATGGTTTTAATCCCATGTACATACATATGGAAAAACAAAAAAAGAGAAAACTTTAAAAGGCTGTTGAGGAAATCTAGATGAAAATTGTAATAATTAACACTAGATAAGGTAGCAGTCCACATCCTTTCTGGATGGACATAACAATATTTGCATATATAAAAACGTTATAGTCAAGACAGAAAGCAAAAATAATTAAAGGAGAAAATCATATATAATTGCTTAAATCCACAAAGGCCATTGACTGATGAGAATTTTTAAATTGTTCACAAATTCTGTGACCTGGATACTAGCTGTTCATGCCTCCTCACAAGCTGCAACCTGTTTAAGATTACTAAAATGTGAGGGGCAAAAAAATCCCAACCACCCACACTTTTTTTTGGCCAGTCAAATAATCCAAATAGAAATTGATAAATCTTTGTGCTTTCATAAGACTTTACATCTTCAAAGTACCGAGCGCACATTTGCTAATCAATGAATTCTCCTGTCTTGAATCAGAAGTGCCTTAGAAGAATGAGGGGCCAAACCACCACAGTTCAGGCAAACCTGGCCTCAAATACTTCACCAGCTTGATGCCACAGGGGCTGGCAGCGACCTCGACAGCAGCAGGTCGGGCGCTGCTCTGCTTTGTGGTGCTCGCTCCAGCCAAGCAGTGACTCAGAGCAGGGGATCTAAAGGTCACTTCAGCACCCCGCCTGAACCCTGCGCACTCGGAAGCTGCGGTACAGAGGGTTCACCTTCCAGGTGGTTTGTTTTGCTCTCAGCCACACCAATGGAAAGCTCCTGAGATCAGCCTTGGTGAGCGAAGGCGGGCAGGGGCGAACAGAGCCGGCCAGCAGCTCAGTTTCTTGGCTGGGCCATGGCAGAGCAGGTGCCACCCTCGGAGAGCCAGCCCGGCCCGGAGCTGCCCGCGGTGCAGCGCCACCGAGCCTCGGTCTCCGCGCACCCCGACGGCTCGCAAGGCCGCCTCGGGGCACCGAATGGCTGGGGGCGCCGCC
>NW_005054318.1:3844870-3846875 GCF_000277835.1 Geospiza fortis | reverse complement strand
GGAGGGGGGGGCAGGGGAGGCTGCGGGGGCCGGCGGGCGGGCGCGGAAAGTGCTACAGACACCATCAGCTGCTTTTTTTTTTCCTCTCCCCTTTCCCCCCTCCACTCCTCCCCCTCGCACACCCACCACCATCACCACGGAGGTAAGAAGAGGAAGCTGCAGATTCTGGGCTGCAGGACAAAACCCCAGTCAAATAAATCCAATTCCCCATCGCGTTTTGAGTTGCCGAACTGGGAAGGATGGGGTGGGAAGGGGAGCGCGGGGGTAGACTGGAGCCTGAATGGGGTTCTCACTGAGCAGAAGAAAATCCTGGAGGATATTTGTGTTTTGGTTTGGAGCTGTCGCATTGAGATCGCCAGTGTTTTGTAGGTGCCTCTTTACTGCTTTGCATTTTAAACAGTTTAATGTATTTCCCGAGTAGAAAAATGCACAGTCCTGGAGGCGCTTAGGGGGCGGGGCGGGAGCGCAGCTGAGCCGAGCCGGACGCGTTTCTCGGCGTTTCATCATAAGGCTTTTCATGGATTTTTTTTCCCCCCTTTTTGGTCTCCGTCTCAGCGTCAGCTGTTGTGAACCCAGCAGAACGATTTCCTTTGCGTTACCTTAACCAAGCTGAAGGGAGACGCTGACTCGATTTTTTGGACTTTAAGCATTTTTCTTTTTTTTAATTTTTTTTTTTTTTAATGTCTGATGCAACAGAGCTCTCGGCAAAGGAATGGGGCTGTGGTTGACTGGCCGTGGGTAGTGAGTGGGGGGTCCGGCCGAGGTAAGGGCAGCAGCGCGCACTCGCCGGAGGTGAGAGCTGGTGTGTTTGCAGGAGGTTTGCGTGCATGAAGTGGCCGAATGCGCGGAGTTGCTGTCCATGCAACCTCGTTGTTGTAGGAAAAAGGGAGAAAACTTCCCGTGCTTTCTTGGCAAATCAGGAGGCTTTGTTGGTGGCGCCGGGGTGGTTTTAATGCATTTTTGTGCGCGAGGTTATTACATAAGGTTGATAATTTCTGTTGCTGCTGGATTTCCCCTCCTCCCCCTCCCCCCTTGTGTTGTGTGCGGATTTCGCTGGCTCGCTTTGAGTGAATGAACTGGCGATTTGCGAAGTTGCAAAGAGCCCCTCCAGCCCCTTTTTTTTTTTTTTTTTTTTTTTTTTTGCATCTTTCTCCTCTCCCCTTTGCACTGTTCCACGGTGACAAAAGGAGTAAACTTCCTCTACTTTTGCTGGCATATTAAGAAGCCTTTCTGGAGAGATTACGGTATCAAAGCCATGCATCTGTCTGCTGTTTTGAGCGTTTGAAGCGGTGTGGGGAGAGCAGGCGAGAGGCGAGGGCTATGTACACAGGCTGTGCATCCCCGCTGAACTGTGCAGCCTGGGTTTGTGTCCCCACGGAGCAGAGGGGCAGGCTCTGCACGGGGGAACACTACCTGAGCGCTTTGATTTCAGTTTTTTGAGTCGGGAGGAGAAAGGTGTGTAAGATGCTTTTTTTTTTTTTCCTCAACTTTCTAAAGGCTCCTTCTTGCTTGCTATTTATGATGAGATTATTAATTTTTTCCTTCCGTTAAGAGGAAGGGAGTCACGTTCGTGTCTGTTTGTTCGTATTTTTAATTGTGGTTTTGTTGTCTTGTGTTTTTTTTGTTTTTTTTTTTTTTTTTTTTTTTTTTTTTTTTTTTGTTTTTTTTTTTTTTTTTTTTTTTTTTTTTTTAGTTTCAGGTCGTGGGAAAACCTCTCTTCTTCCCCTTGGTGGAAATATCGATAAAACCTGTGTTTGAAACTATTGCTTGACACAAGGATCAGCAAAAAGACACCCGTAATGCCAGGAATGGTCAGTAAAAACACAGACCTCGAGTTTGACTCTTTGCAGCCTTGTTTCTACCCGGACGAAGATGACTTTTATTTGTGCGGGCCGGACTCCGCTCCCCCGGGCGAGGACATCTGGAAAAAGTTTGAGCTGCGGCCCACCCCTCCTCTGTCTCCCAGCCGGGCCGGGCTCCACGAGCACCCTCCGGGAGGGGGCCC
>NW_005054318.1:3838210-3844282 GCF_000277835.1 Geospiza fortis | reverse complement strand
GGGGCCGGAACCTTCACCGGGCAGCAGCTCCAGCCGGAGGGGCTCCGTGGTGCTGGGGAGCCTCTGGCGCCCTGACAGTCTCCTGGCCCCCGGGGGCTCGGGGGGGTGGCCGTGCGGCTGCCACCGCCGCCCTGGGCACAGGTTTATAGGGGATGACCGTGTGCGCGTTCCCTTAGGCACCATGCGGGCAGGCTGGAGCTAGACTAGTGAACCCTTAGAGCAGCGCTTGTACTGACAGAGCCCAAAATGCCTCAAACATCCTGTGTGTGTACGCAGAGAAATCCCCTTGGGCTGACCCGCGGTTTGGCGTGTGTAGATGAGCTGGTCCCTGTGACCACCGCTGCAAACTTGGTGATCCGTCCCGGGTTTCAGAGCCTGCTGTCCCTTTAATGTCTGGTTTGACAGCTTTGGGTGAGGAAGCACTTCCAACAGCTGTCTTCTTGGCAGTGCACCAAGCGCCGGCTTAAAGGGTCCCCGGCTGGAGCAGCTTCACCTTCTGCCTCAGAACAAACCCAGCGATTGTTTCGTTTTCCGGCTGCTTTTCTACCAAGCAGGGGCTGTGTTGTGGCTCTGTGCTTGCCTTTTGTGCCACAACTCGACGATTCCATTCAAACTACATACATTCTGTCTAAAAATTCTTTTCTGCCTCTGTGATTGTGTGGGTGGTAGCCCCATTTTGATTGAAAATTAGATATGTTAAAAAAACCCATCTCATCAAACTTACTAAGCTTTCAGAAATCCCTGTTCTTTGCTGATTTCATGTGTATTGCATACTTTTAGAGATCTGTATCTGACTGCAGATGGTGAGTGCACCCCGGTTTTGCCATCAGTTATTTCATTACTGCTTTTACTGGATATATATTTTGTCAATAAATACTGATACTTGTAATCAAGGTATTTTCAGGGAGAATAATGTCTGTTTTATTTTCTGTCCTTTATTACCAGAAGATGATGAAGATGAGGAGGAAGAGGATGAAGAAGAAGAAATAGATGTTGTTACAGTGGAGAAAAGACGCTCCTCTACCAACAAGTCTGTTACCACCCTTACTATTACAGTGCATCCTAAAAATACCACTTTTTCATCAGTCAGGACACAGCAGAATGGACTGATATTAAAGCGTTGTGCCCCAATTCACCAGCAGCATAATTATGCCGCTCCTTCTCCATTTGTGGAGACTGAAGAGTCTCCACCACAGAAGAAGTTAAAAGTCGAGGTGCCCCGTCCAGTAAAACCCACGATCCAACCAAAGCTTAAGAGTTCAAGTCCTCGAAACTCTGATTCAGAGGACAGTGAACGTCGACGCAACCATAATATCCTGGAGCGTCAACGACGTAATGATCTACGGTCAAGTTTCCTCACTTTAAGGGACCATGTTCCAGAACTGGTTCAAAATGAGAAAGCTGCAAAAGTTGTGATCTTGAAAAAAGCCACTGAGTATGTTCATTCTCTTCAGGCAGAGGAGCAGAAGTTACTGCTAGAAAAGGAAAAATTGCAAGCCAGACAAGAACAATTACTAAAGAAAATAGATTACAAGCGGACTTGCTAAACTTTTTTTTGTTTGTTTTGGTGTTTTTTTCTGGCTGATCAGGACAGTCATTGCCACTTTGCACATTTTTGATTCTTTATAAAAAAATTGTGTTTTTTGACGTTAAGAATGTTGGTTTTAATTTCAATCCAGTCCCTGAAGTAATCGACAGACTGTATTATCCAGGTACTGAGCAAATGGATTTTCTTGCAAGGAGTTTATTGCAAGACTACCAAACAACAATGGACTGCCTTTGTTTTTTCTCCTTAAGAACTGTAGATGGTGGGGATTTTTTTTTAAGTGTTGTGAGCATTTGGAGCTGCTGATGACATCTAGTTGAGTTTTAAAATGTTCATTCCTAAGTTTTATGGTGCTTATGTTCTAACAGATGTTACTTTAGGGGTTGGCATTATGTGCCCCTGTGGGAATTTCTGTAAATACCATCTACACACTTGCCTTTTGTACATGTCTTGGGTTATGAGAGGTGGCTTTTGCTGCCAGTATTAGACTGGAAGTTCATACCTAAGTACTGTAATACCTCAATGTTTGAGGAGCATGTTTTTGTATACAAATATATTGTTAATCTCTGTTATGTACTGTACTAATTCTTACATTGCCTGTATACTTTAGTATGATGCTGATACATAACTAAATTTGATACTTATATTTTCGTATGAAAATGAGTTGTGAAAGTTTTGAGTAGATATTACTTTATCACTTTTTTGAACTAAGAAACTTTTGTAAAGAAATTTACTATATATGCCTTTTCCTAGCCTGTTTCTTCCAGTTAATGTATTTGTTAATGTTTGGTGCATAGAACTGGGTAACTGCAAAGTTCTGTGTTTAATTTCTTCCAATGATGTACATTTAGTGCTGCGTCTTATAGCACTTTGAAATACCTCATGTTTATGAAAATAAATAGCAATTACATGATGTGCCATTTACTATTTTTCTTTTAAATAAAATCTTTAACTTCGGTATTGATGAAATACAAAAAGCATGGTCCCATACCCTTGGCATTTCAAGTCTTGGCACTGCAACTGTTAGACTGTAGGTGACACTACAAAGGTCAGCTGGACAGGACATTTCCATTTCTGGTTAAATAATAATTGTAGTAAGAACTATGTTCCTGGTATTTCATACTTGTGTTGTCAGGATTATCCCAGGGGAGCAGATGTACCACACTAATGGAATGACTCCTGTGTCTTGCAAAGACTCCTCAAATATCCACTGGGCCCAGAGAATTGTGAGGGATCAGAAACATGGCTAGCAAACATCTGCTAAGGGATTGGCATCTGTGGCACACAGGTGAAGTAAATAATGGAGGCAGACTTGCCAAGGCATAGGAAATTAAATACTTGTAATGAACAAAGATCTTAACTTGGCTGCGGTTCTTTGCGTTAGGAAAGCCTCAAAGTTGCCCATCATCGCACTGGAGAATTAATGTTCTTGTTTGTAGCTGAAGGTCCTGTTTGTTAATTCATTAGTTAGTAAAACTGAAAATATCAGGGAAGATGCAGAGCCATGAAGTGTACATCAGATGAAGATGGAACTTGGTTGTCTCTGGAGCTGACATTTGGTATGACAGGAATAAGACACTTTATGAAATCTGTTTGGTCATTGTATTAAAGACCGTGACACCAGTTGTTTTATTTTCTAGTCTCTACAGGTATTTTTGACACAGGTATTTTCCTCACACTGAATCTGAAAAAAAAAAGAAGATAGGAATCAATGACCAAATGGCCAGTAAGTACTTTCCAGATCCACTTGCAAGAAGCTCACCTGTCACATTTCCCCTGCTTTAGCCAGGAAGGAAGTAGCTTGTCTGGTGATGGAGGTACAGAAATCCTGTATTTCCTATGAGGTAACAGGAAGAGCAGCGTGGGGGCAAACACCCCCCAGTTAATGGATGTGCCATATGTCTATCCCTACAGGTTGCTGATGCACTCATAACCTGTATGCTCTTGGGCCCCAGGCAGCTTCTGTGCCATGACCACCAAGAACTATACATAGATCAGTGCAGTAAATCCAGATCTTCAACAGGGGTAAATTGGTGTAACACTGTGGATTCAGCTAGGCCTACACAAGCATTCGAAGAACTGGGCTGAGTAGAGTTAAGATCTAAATTCAGACCCAACCATAGTTGTTCCATATATAGAATCTTTGTTTTGATTCCCTTGACATGCTTCTTCCACTTTCCAGCTATAGTGATAAAAGAGTAGACAGACACAATTGGTGTGAACAATTACAGCATACATTTAGTTTTACTAGCTAAAACAGTTTTTAGCCCCCTTTTTCAGCAATTTCTGTTGAACTCCCGTTGCACTGTTTTCAAACAAGGTATGCATCAAATGAGTATTCTTGAGGAAGGAAAGTCCCTTCCCATTCTCCTCCTCCTTTCCTTTCTTCTCGTTCTACACTCGTAGAGAACTTTGGTCCAAATCCTCCACTCAGAGTGAACTCTGGGTCAGATCAGGTTGCTCAGGGTCATGCAACCAAGGCTTGAATATCTTAAAGGATTGAGATTCCACAGCCTCTTTGGACAACACGTGTTTTTTGCCTACCACGACTGATACAAATTTTTGTACTATCTGAAATTTTCCTGGTTGCAATCCTTGTCCATTGCCTCCTGTTGAACCTCCTGGAAGAGTCTAGTTGCACCTTGTCTGTAACCTCCCAGTAGGGAGTTGAAGACAGCAATTACTTCTTTCTCTTCTTGAGATAACCCAGTTCTGTCTTGTCTTGTGGTAACCAAGCATTAAGAGTATAATAAAGGTGTCAAATACTCAGATTTGTTTGGGTATTCAACACAAATCCCATCTGAAAGCCTCTATTTCTCACTATATAATGTGGGAGTTTTGGTCTGATTGTTTAGAATTCAGTGATAAATGTCCAACTGATATCTGTGGAGACAGAATCTAGTGCCATAATGTTCCCATGCACGGTACCATTTGCCTGCTTCTCTGTGCTGGACTAGCAGTACTTTGGCATTGTCCTTTTTTTTTGCTTTTTCTTTTTTAAAATAAGGAGTTGATAGTTTGTTTTCATATCATCACTGTAGGGACTAAGTTGTCAAGGTCAAATATTTCTGGTAAAAAAAAATCTCAGTTGTAGGATGTTAATAAAGTTACAGTTGTTAACTAGAAGATTTCTTTTGTAGTTACATGATAAAAAGAATTGAGAGTTGAAGGAAAGACAGCTTTTGAAAAGAAGTAAGCAATTAATTGTGTAATATTTTCTGGAGAATCAGTACAGTAGCCAGAAGGTTGAATAGAGAAGGACATAGAATCATAGCTGCAGCCATTACAAAAGATCCTTTTGCAAGTGTGTCTAGAGTGGGGAGTCCATAAGGACTCAGTCAAATAATTAATTGAGACATTATTTCCTTTTGTTTTTTTTTTTTTCAATACATACCTATATTTGCATAACAAATGCAAACATATCTGTCTGGAGAATCATATGTGGCAAGTACCTAACAGCTGCTTATTACAAAACAGATATTGCTGATTACTGAAAGGAGAACTGAATTAAGTTGATCTCAGCCTTATTGGATCTGCTATGAAATTCCCAAGTTCCTTTTCATACAAGAGAGAATTTGCTGATAGTTTTCTCCAAAATCACATATCCCAGAGGATGCTCTCCTTCCCTCCTACTGTTTATTTTCTTAAAAATACCACTAAGAACACAAGGGACTTGTAACACTGAAATGAAATGATTCCTCCATAAATTAGTAGAAGTGAAACACCAGTGGGAAACCTTAAAAAGGTGAAATGTGTTAATGGTGTCATTACCACTCGGTAGCCTGTTGCCATGAGTGCTAAGAAAAGTGCATTTCTCAAACCCTGAGCTGCAGTTATAGCAACTTATCACCAGGTCTTGGCAGGACTCTTTGAGAGATCCTGAAATATATAATTTACAGTTTGCTTCTGGGAAGTATACTGATAAACCAAGCTAGAATAAAATTACTTCAAATGGGTGACATTCTTAAGCTTGAATTTCCTGGCTTCTGGCTGGTTTAAATCAGAAGATGTAATTTTATTTAAAATATTAATTTTGAGATAATTAATGAATTTTTAATGTAAAATTGCCAAACGCTATATAATCTGTACCTGGGTTACTTTCTTCTCCTTGTGTCCATTTCCCACTTCCCATTTCCCTTTTCCCTTCCCTGTCTCTTTTTCTGAGGAACTCAAAGCCATCAAACTTAAAGGGACTTGAGGTGTCACATCAACACTTCTAAATTAAGCAGGGATTTCAGTAGAAACAGGAGACACACAACACTTCCAGAAAACTCAGAGGAAAGCAGTGGTGCAAAACGTGGAACAGAAGCTGATTGTGGAGCCAACATGGTGGGTTTTGCCTCAGCACTTCTGGCTGCTCCTGGAGCACTGACAAGCGTGAATTCAGAGCCCTCGATCTGTTCCAAGACAAGCTTTCACTTCTGCTGGACTACCTGTCCAATTTGCTGCCCTACAGTAGTTTTTTGCTGCCTATCTGCTTTTATTGACCCTGCAATGAAGCTTGGCCACCGTAAACCAGATGTTTT
>NW_005054318.1:3831030-3838184 GCF_000277835.1 Geospiza fortis | reverse complement strand
CAGCTCTTTGATTCTCATCCAGCTTTGTGCCCTTACTGGCCAGATCCTTCTCTTGATGAGATTTTGATATTTTTGCACAACAGTCAACTCAGAGAAGGTAAAATGAATTTTTGATCTCTGAACCATGGAGGTTCCTTGTATGTGTGCTGGATGAATAGATTAACATACATGCTGTGTGCACTCAAGGGATTCCGTAAGTGTTGATCCATGAGCCCTGCTAAATAAAGCCTAGTGTATATCTTAACTGAGTAAGTTACAAGGCTGTCCACTTGGCCCTTTGAAGAAAAAGCAAACAAAGACATTGTTTCCTGTATTTATGATCACAGTATGACACACCTAAATAATGCAGAAATTAAAAATAAGCATCTACAGTGTAATCATAAATAATGGCAAGTATTTTTAAACTCCATGGTGAAATGGAGGGGTGTGTAGACTTATCAGACTTAAAATTTATCAAACTTCTAAGTGAATTATGACCTATTTGTTACTGATCTCTGAATTGTTGCATTTTGTATGCATGATCATTGTTAGGCTCCATATATGCTATTATGGCTGCTCTGTTTGTGAGCTATGTCATTTGCCATCATATAGTGTTTCCATCTGACATTATTTAGATAAGTGGAGACATTTTCATTTTATGGTAAAATAAGATTAAATTTTTCTTATTCTGTGCTCCCAATTTCTCAAAGTTATTTGTCTACTTTAAGTGTTTACTGCTTTCTCTCTGCTTTCTGTCTTCTGTACTGCACACATTTAGGGAGAGGAACTCTCTTCTATGTTATCTATCTGAAGCCGAGTTAGATTGTCCTGTGAGTGGCTGTATCAATCATAGAACTATAGCAAGAGTCCTGTTGTCTAACAGCTACATACAGCTTAGTTTTATATTAGGGGTAGGATGAGTCATGCTGTCTACATCTGTCTAGTTTCACCTTCTAATCTACAAGCTTTACAAGCATTACAGAGTTTTAAGCAACTAGCTGCTTAGCTTCCTAATTCTCCTTATGTAGTCAGCAGAGAGATGCAGGCTCTTCCCAGGGCACAGTCCAGAGCATCTGCATTGGGCTTTACCTGGAACAGGCCCAAGCACTGCTCTGTACCTTGAGGAAAGATTGATTACAGCATGCAAGGGGTGATTACGGGAACTGTGTTAAGGGCTGCTTTATTGCTGCTGGGTAACCAGGTTACTTGATCTCTAGCTGATCTTACTTACCATATGAAATTTAAAGCAATGATTTGGAGAAAACTGCAGGCTAATAGATACTTTATTTAGAATAAAACAGTGCATGAATGTAGGATAGTTAATTTAATCAGCATAGTTGGTTTATTTGCAATTAAATAAAATATTTCAATGGGACTTATCTCCATTTCACTTCCTAACACCATCCAAAATAAATACATAGTGTTTTAGTGTTCAATGATTTCATTTCCTCACAGAACAAATCAGTGTAATTAGAATATTATTTGGATGGGTATTTTTAGTATCTGTATACAAATAGATTTTTCTTCTGCAATATGTGGCAATTACATTTAGGCAAAATCTTGCTTCTTCAGTATGATATAGACAATAAAAAGTACATTGTAATTAATATGGTAATAAACTTAATTCCAACATCTAATTTAATATTGCAGTTCATGGTGTAGGAGATGAAGGAACTATCTAATATCATACACAGATCCAATGTTGTCTAGTACCTAGGAATCCTCAGAAAACATTTTTTAAACCATTTAGAAAATTTCTTTTAAATTCCTAAGATCAATGTTAAAATATCCCTGAAATATTGTTATGAATTTGCTTTTTAATATAGAAATTCTTTGTGTCTTATTGTCATTAGATTTGGCACTCTTTTCTTTTTGAAGCAATTTGGCACTTTATTTTCTTTTGAAGCAAATGTTCAGAAAGGAATAATGTCACAGAAAGGAAATCACACTATTTCAGTGCTCAGTCACCCTCAGAATTTGGTCCTACAGAGCTAGAAGATAGTATTTAGATACTAAATCATGTGCTGAAATGAGAGTGGTGACATGTAACAACCTCTCCCTGGAAATGATTTTCTTATTTTTAAATAAATAATTAGATAGCATGCTTGATATTTCTCCTCTACAAGAAATCTGGAGCAAGTTTGGTTGATGCTCTTAGAATTGCATATACTCTTAATTAAGAGTTAGATAATTCTTCGTAAGAGAAATCTAAAAGGGAAGCAAACATTCTTCATTTTATCTCAAAACCTGGTCATCAAAAATGTACTGTAAACTGTGGTTCTGAGGGCTTCTTATTTCTCATTTTCTCCTACAATCATTAGTTTTGGTCATGGTTCCAAGGCAACACTTGTGGGTCACATCCTCAATAATTATGATTACAAACATTTCTCTAAAAGCTTTGCTTCAGGCCAGACAAGCCTGGGTAAACCACAGTCCCAATGTATTATTTCTCAGGTGTACAAGGTAAATATTGGTTGTGAAGTGCTGTGTTGTGAAGCCATATCTTTATGAACACTTCCTTCAAACATGTGCTGCTAATGAAGCTATGTTATGATTTCAATAATTTCAATAATTTTTATCATCTTCAGCCTTTAAACATTCTTATGCTGATCCGATTCATTACTTGACTTTTCCTTTGCTTTCTTTAGCTAAGTAGCCCTACAGGAGGCAAGGGGGATTCATCTGACCAAATATAAACTCCTTTTAACCAATAAAGAAAACAGGTCTTTTTAGTGCACAATTAATTTTATTGTTAAGTGGCTATTTAAAATGACAAAAATTAATCTCACCCTGTGCAATAATCCGTGGGTTCTCTGGGCTCTATAGGGGTCCAAATCCGGCCAGCTCTGGACTCTGGCCCACACGGACTTGCATATAGACAAAAGGACAAAAAACGAGAAGCTTTTTGTCCACGTGGTGACGAGCATCCAGCTTATTACCTTGAGAGAGGACACTCCGGGGATAGGGGAACCACCCAGGTAGGAAAAAGCGCCCGGCCCCCTTGCAGTGGAGTTTTGTGCCCAGGGGAAAGGGGGCGGGGAAAGAGGACCGTGGCCAATGGGATGCCAATGGCGAGGGGCCACCCGTGGGACAGACCACAGAAACAGGAGGATATGGAAAGAGATACCTGGGCGAGAGACCATGTGATAGGAAGGGGGAATACACCATCCACGTGACCCAGTAACATTTCCCCCATCACCAGCTAAATAACCGGCTGGAGTGCTTCTCAAAGCCCCGGCTAGCGGCAGCACTCAAAAGCAGTCCAAGGGGGTGGCAACCTGCAAGCTCGAGCGTCCGCTCCGGCGTGGAGACAGGCTCTCCAAGGTTGCCACCTAGCGTGACTACCCACGTCGGGTGGTGGGATAGCTTCACCCCTGGACGAGGCAGAGACACTGGCCAACGAAGCTGACAGGATCAAAGAGGCAGGCGGACACTCCGAGGCCAAACAGTCGGTGTTTATTAACCAACACAGTCGCAGAAGGACTGCAGCGGGAGCGACTGCGAAGATCTAAAGGGGAGGAATGATTATGAAGGGAAAGGGAGGAACCTTAGGGAACAAATCAAATAGTGAGGGGAGAAGCTTGGCACGATATTGTACCCAATAGAAACACAGGTGGGGAGGGGTTCCCATTCTTGCCCCAATCACCTGTTGTCCTGAGAAGATGCCTCTAGAAGGAGGACAGGGATACAGGGTGATGGGCAGGAGGATGGGAGGGGAAAACAAATTATTGACTTAACACACTCAAGAAGAGATTGGATGACACGCTAGAGGCAGGGGAGGGGAAAAGGATTGACATAAGGGTTGATACATCAGCGGCGGGAAACAGGGATAGAGGGGGTGGGGACCGCTGATTGACATATAACTGGTACTGAAAAGGTGGGGAGGGGAAAACCAGGGCAGAACCATTTTGGTATTACAATAGGGGTACGGAACAAACCAACTGGGATTACATGGAACTTAAACTTACACAACACAACAATAACCTATTTAATGCAATACAACAACCCTGGAAGCGCTCATTTTGGTGTGGACTATGGAGAAAGCTTGGAGGACCAGATACAGGAACCAACATGCAGATGTCTAATACGGAGTTTGGTTTAAGATACCTAAATCTGGATGTCTGTAGATATCTAACTGAAAGCTTGATATCTATGTGCTGTTATAGGCAGTGAAGTCTCAATAAGGATGCAGTGTGGATGTCTGTTTTAGGGCGAATTGGATTAATTCTTGAGGTTCATTTCTCTGTACTGATCAGCTCTCCAATACCTATAAAAGGCACTCCAGGTATAGAGTGAAATACAAACACCTATACATTAACACATAATTTCAGTGCCTTAAACTACAAGCTGAGTCCAAATACTCCTGCCTTTCTTTCATTTCATTTACACATTTTAAAAGTTTTGCTTGAACTAGTCAAGTAATCCTAAACCCAGTTCTGTCTAGTTCATCTGTTCTGCAACACTGAATATCCTTTTTGCTTTGGTTGTCTATTATCGTATCTCCATATCTTTGGCATCTTTGGATTTCTTTCATCCTCTCACAAACCCTGTTTATCACCAATATATAGCAATACTCATCACTGCCAGAAAATTGCTTGCATTACTGATAAAATTCCCTAAAACAGCTCTCACGTTACCATATTGCATGGTAGGCAGGACCTTATTTTCTTCTTCTCACACCTACACAAAGCTCATTTACAGGGCATGTTGATACATTTCAGATGGCGATATACTGACAACATTTTAAATTAAATTAAATGATAACACATATCACTTTTTTTTCTTTAATTAAAAAAACCTAAACAAACATGACAGGAGAAAAAACAGAAAGTAGATGAACATTTAGAAGAATCACCAGTAACTTTTATATGTACATTTTTTTATTGGATCTCTGATAGTTTGAACTATTTCAGTGCTTCCCTTTTCTTGTTTCTACAACCTTACTCCAGTAGTTTTTATATTTCTTTGCTCCTTTAAAAAATAATTTCTTTTCACAGCTTCTGTGGTCTTCAATAACTATTCCATATTGCCCTATGCCTATTCCTCCTTTCATTCAAACACTTAAATGAGTCACACCTTTTTTCATGCTTTACAGTCTCACCTCTCCTACTAGTCCCAATTATGTCTCAATGTAATTTTTTTGTTTAACTCTAAAATACAGATTCCCATTGTGTGAACACTTGCTGGATGGCTATAAGTCTGTTGACTTCAGTAGGAATTTATAAATTAAGAAGTCAAGACCTTCCAAGACCTTTAAATGAAAATTGTAGGTATGCCAAGTTAAATTGTGCTGTATTTTAAATTCTTTCCTAAATGCCATTGACTCCCAAGATGCTACCCTGCTTTTCCCATTCACTACTAACCTAGAAGCAGTTAAGTTACCATGAACTGCTTTGATATAGAAAATCATACATTTCTTTTCTGCTTCTAGCAAAATGCAATATTGTGTTGATAATATGCAATAAACTGGAAGCTTCAGTTATGTGAGCATGAATGAAAATAAATATCTATTAGAAGTAGTGAAGAGGAAGGCATTTGGCCATCTATCCTGCTGGAAATGTTAAAAATCCACATTTAAAAACCCCATTTAATGGTTTTTTTCACTGTTCATTAAAAAATGGTATTAAAAGAAAACAAATATTGGATGGTTAGTTTATTTCTTATCAGAACTCCTTAATTTTGAAATTTCAGGAATCAGTCTAGTAGCTAGTGTTAGAGTAAATAAATACTTTCTATACTGATCTGTGCCACACTGTACAGCTGTGTAAGAATGCCTTTGGTCTAGAGTGTGTGCATTATCATTTCTGCTCCAGAAAGGAGACCCAGACTCACTTCACAAGAAAAGTCCTTTCTTTTTCTTTCATTGGCTGGGGAATAATGGCCCAAGGGATTTTATTTGTGCATTTGTTCTAGTTGCCTAGAAAACTGTGTGCTCTAAAGCAGGGTAGCACCTTGGGAGTCAATGGCATTTAGGACAGATTATGTCAGCTGAGGAGCTGGAGTTGAAATAAATTGAGAAACTTGATTGCAGCTGTGCCATTGTATATCTGTAAAAGTATTAGAAGACCGTTAATGTTTTATTGTGACTGCATGTAGATATGATTTTAAGGCCTTAAACTGCCTTAGTCAAGATCTTAGTTTAAAAAATTGTTGTTAAACATCTTTGCCCAAAGTATTTTTGCATTTGATATACCAAAAGTGTCACCTACATTTCAGCAAATATGCACTGTGATTAAAGGGTATAATCTCTCAAGAGAGTTTTATAATAATTTTAATTACCCTGGACTTAATAAAAAGACTTAAGGGATTTAATAAAAGGGCATTAAGAGATTGCCAAAGGGTTAAATATATATATTTTTATAAGAAAAATTGTAAAGCTTCTGTGACTTTGAGGTGGGAAGGTGGAAAGACTTAGTGGGAAAAGAGGAGGAGGTGAGCAAAAGTCAAGATGAGGATTAGTGTCAATTAAACTTTCCTTTGAACCTCCTAACTTGCATATGCAGAACCTGACACAGCTGAAAATATTTGCAATTTCCTGGGCCACACAGACCATAGAGGTTGCTGTACAGCTCACTGACCCACTGAAAGGAGGGGAAAGAAAGGTATAAACTCAGCCAATTTCTTCTAGCTCAGTGCTAAGACATTTTAGCTCTAGTCCAGGGGAGAAGATTTGAGTGAATAAGGGAATTTTGAGAGACAGTGCATTCATTTCCCAGGCCCCAAATATTTTGTTTGGTTTTGATCAATCTTAGATCAAAACTAAACAAATTCTCTGCTCTAATCCTCTTCTCTGCTCTTAAGTTTCAGGTTAGCATAGAATTCAGTGTTTTTCTAATCTTCTAGGGTATAATAAACATAATAAGAGATGAGAAGATGAAAGTGAACCAACAACCTCCAGATAGGAAATTCTATAGCTCTTACAAAACAAGGCAAAATCCAACATGTAAACACCTAGAACATTGCCTCACTTCACTTATACTGAATTAAACCTCAAGCCTTATCCAGAGAGATAAGGTGGTGATCTAAATGTAGATACCTGAACATAAACCAGCACAAGTTCTCTTGAAGGTTTTGTTGGCTGGAAATAAAATGAGTTGCTTAGATTTTCCAGTTGGGGTTAGCACACATTTCTAATGTGTTTTCCATTTCCTAACACTACAGTCTTTCAGTGCTGG
>NW_005054318.1:3827243-3830991 GCF_000277835.1 Geospiza fortis | reverse complement strand
TTCTGCACAAGGAAGCACGGAGGAGTGCCTTGGGGCTTATAAAGCCTGTTTTCTTCTGTATGGAATTCTGGATAGGAACAGACTTCTTGAACAATTTCATACAAGCATGTACACAGTCCACATCTAGTAATCCTTCTCCCTCTGCTCCCAGAGACTACACCTCTCGTGTGCAGAGAAACCTTGGTGTCAGCATTCAGAAATGAAGATTAAAGCACAAGAATGCAAGAGAAGCAAATCTGTGCCCATCTTTATCAATGAAAGTACCACTAAAGCTTCAGATAAATGTGGCAATGTAACATTATTTAAAAAAAGCAATTCCACCATCTGTTCTATACCTGTTCATATCTCTGCTTTCTTACTTCCCACCTCTTTATTTGTGAAAGCTACAGATATTTGGCCAGAGGCACTCAGCTCCTCCTATATTCTGTAAAATGCATGGGGATGTTCTTTAAGTCAACACTAAACAAATTATAAGTTTGAGAAAGGCATTATCTCTAGCATGAAGGCATGAGAAGAGCTGAAAAAGTATGTATGTTTAGCTCATGCTCTTTCATTGATTAAAGTATAATTGTTTCCTTATTTTTTTGAGATGTGCTAAAAATGCAAAGCAATAGCCATTTTAAAATTATTTTTGGCAAGCAGTGACTTGAGATGGCAAGAAAAATGGAACAGCAGAAAAACTTGTATATTTTAGATAAGTGGTATGCTTAACTAGTTCTTGTAGCAGAAATGATATAAAATGGAATTTTGAGAATTTTGAGCAGGTCCATGCAACCACACTAGCTTTGTTCTGAATTCCACGAGGTTGTAATTCAAACAAACACTACCAAGCAAAACGTATGTATTATTCTGTTAATGAGTGAAACCTAGAGGGTTTTAATGCCTCTGTGGAAAGAACTTGATTCACTGCAGTCTAATTTGAGACGTTTCTGCTCTTGGCAGAAACAAACATGCAAACAAATAAATTCCTAGGCATCTAACCTGCAAAACAAAGCAGTTTGTTTGTTTGCTTGCTTGCTTGTTTTTTTATGCTGGGAGCTTCTCAAAAATAGTAAAGCCAGATTTTGATTTTTATTTTCCTTTGGCTAATAGTTAAGAGCCTTTACTGTGGAAATATAACATATGAATTATAAACCTTCTGAGGAAGGAACTGTGTTTCACTTTATTGTGGACAGCAGTCAGCTCTACTTAGTTTGCCTGTCTCTGAAAAGGTCCTCCGCGTCTGTATAAATTGCAAAAGCACATTAAAAATTCAGTCATATCCACACATGGACAGGTTAAAGCAGTGGGAGCCTTCTGCACTGTTAGCATTTCATATGGGCTTTCTCCAGTCCCCTTGTCTGTCTTGGCTGCTGACTGAAGACAGGGCTGTGGCACAGCCAGTGCCCATCTAACTGTTGGCTGGTGTGGTTCCACCCTCCCTGGCAGTCAGGAGTCAGATTGGTTTAAATTGCTGTGCAACCACAGCTTAAATTATCCTACCTGGGTTAGGTAACTCAGGTTGAGAACACACCTTCCTTTGTGGTGAGCTCCAGCATGACTTTCATGTTGGTTTTATGTTTCCCACTAAACCAGAGATTGGTATGGAAAGTGAATGTACTCAGAGGAACACTACTAAGTTCCACCAGTGATTTAGCCTTTGGCTACAACAGGCACAACCCTAAATCCTGAGAAAATTCCATATACTCCCTGTGACTCATTTCTGCATACCTTGCCCAGGCAAAGCTTCCACTTAATAGGATATTTCTAAAAAGGGCCAGACTAGCAGTTACACAGGATATAGCTGTCAGATTGTCAGATCAAGTAAAGTCATTTGGCTTTGGGGGTGAGTCAGGGGGTACTACACAGTGTTTTCATAGGCAGTGGAAAATGTCCCTTGTAACAGTATTAGGGTTTAAAAAAGAGGTGTGCGAAAATGCATAGGACTTATTTTTAAGGTTTTTCACCATTCTTGTCCTGTTTTGTAAAAAGCATTTAAGCCCATGCTGTATGTTAAATACCTAGGCAGTACTATGAAATTAAATTTAATTTCATTACATTTAAGTACACGCTTAAATGATTTGCTGGACCTAGTCCAGAATGCTTGCTGAATCAAACTGAAATAGAGCTATGTCTGTTCTTCCTCCTTAAACAAACAAGCACTAAATGAAATACTATAAAATAACATTCCCAGAGAAATCCTTTGCCACAGAAAGAACTGCTGCATTGTTGTGTCAGTAATTTGCCTAATGTTTAGTATCTGCACTGTTCATACAAATGTAATGCAGCAGTTATTAGGTAAACATTATAATTTTATCCTCATGTTATACTGGACATACTTTTGTAGAGGAAGAAAGTAAAATGTAAAAGGAAAGGGAAAAAGTAAGAAAACAAAAGCAGGAAATGTCATTCCAAATTGCTTGAGCCAAGCTAATGAATGATATTGCAATTTTAACAGCAGCAGTGGAATCTTGAAAAAATCTGGATTCACTTCCTTCAGTGCACAATGTGCAATCCAGGACATGCTAAGAAAGACTCAGCTCATAGAGGTACAGATGCTCCATCAGGGCTTGTGAGTTAATGTCTATTTCTAGCATAAACTGTAAAATGAGAATAATGTTTGTTATTAGACACTACAAGGGAAATGTGTTTTTTTTTCAAACATGCTGAAAAAAATCCCATTTCCTGTTTTAAGCAGAACTTAGTATATTTGGGGGTTTTTTGTGTTTTGTTACTAGGAGCAGTATATGTAAAGTATTGATAAATGAACCAAGGTAAGAGAGTAGAAAGACTGTAGAAGAAGGAATAACAATTGGACAATAAAAAAAAAATAATACCAAGTACCTGTGAACCATCCAGTGAAACAGCAAGAATATTTTCTACTTTACTGGACTGTGAATAAGGACCTAAATTGCAGTGAGCTCTTTCTTTGGGGAAGGCAGTTTTACTTTTTTTTCTCCACCTGAATGGACAATGCAGTACAGGGTTTACCAAAAATTTTTATGTGTACATGATGCCACCCAAGCAGAGCAAGGTTTTTAGGGCCTTTCACATTCAGTGAAAGTTCCTGTGATATTCCACTGTCTGCATGGGAGTCATAAGTATTTTTCCATGGATAAGCTTCCTTGCTATTTCAGACTGATAGATGCTCCATATGTTCTGCTCCCTGCTGCAGAGGTGGACAGGTAAGGTAGAAGGACCAAGTGACTTGTGCAGAGCTATTGAAGAATAAGATATCATGGCTTCAAAGTAGAAGCTTTTTCTTCCCAATCCTATGCTCAAACTTTCCCTCCTCCTATGTTGTTTTCCTACTCTATTTTCTTTCAAGGAATAAAAATAGCTTTAAAAACCTTCCTCAGACTATGACACATCCTGAATTTTCTGCACTACACTTGTGAGCTTTCCAGTAGTCTCTTGAGTTGCTCAGCAGAGATGTGAAGCCCAAATGTAATTCCATGGACTCAGTCCTGGACACAAGAGTCTTCTTGTCCAGGTGCAGAGAGTATGATTGGGCCTTGACAGAATGGTCTGGCTTATACATTTTCAGAAATGCAAGATTTTTTTGTTTGCTTTGAAATTCTTAATCCTATTTATTTTTAAATTTTTTTGTATTGTTGTTATTGTACTATAAATAATTAGACCTGCAGAAATTAAGAATGCAATTAGAAAAATTAAACAGGGAAAGACCAACTGAGCCTGTCCCAGTTCCCACCAAAGGCCTATTGATTTAGGCTTTGGATCTGTCAGATTATGTATGAGCTAGCAAGGG
>NW_005054318.1:3824832-3827233 GCF_000277835.1 Geospiza fortis | reverse complement strand
AAAGAGGCCCAGAGCACTGGTGGTGACAGTGGCCTGTGATTGTCCCCACAGTTACATGGACAGCATGTATCCTGGCAGAGCTTTGATGGGACAGTGGTCTGGGACAGCTGGGGGTCAGCATGGCATGGAGAGCACTCCCAGGAAGGAGGCTGGATGTAGCCACCCTGGAAGGTGGCTGGATGTGCTGGAAGGTAAGGGGATGTGGCTGCATCAGTACAACCAGCTGTGCATAACCACATGTGAAACACCATGCCAGGCTAGTTTTGGACTCACATCCAGAGACAGCCCACTGAAATTACTGTAATAAATATTACCAATAATTTGTCATGCCCTAATGGACAAAGGGTCTTTCAATTTCAGTTTTTAAGATACTTTTACAGCAACAGACCCACCCAAATTTAGAAGTCTTCTAACAGAGCTTTTGTTTTTATAACAAGTAACTTAATTAATTGCAGCCCATACTCATACATGATGCCAAGAAGAGTTTTTCCAAGGTCAAAGGATGTTTCCTGTGGTCCTGGCATTTGGACATTTACTAGTTCCAACTGACATAAAGAGCTAGGTATGAAATCCAGCATCCAGTTTTGCTTTTCAGCTCTGTCTCTTGTCCCTACACTGCTCTGGAACTGTCTTCCTCAGTCCTGTTGGTTCTTCTCTGCAAAGGGAATGCAGGCAGAGAAGGCTGTATCAGCTTACCCACTTCCTTTCTTTTTTCTTAGAATTAGGTCCGGGATACAAAATGCACATATAAGCAATGAATTACTTGCTGAATTGAAAGATTCTGTGTGGTGACATGGTATGTGTATGTTATGTCTTATTTAGAACTTCTTTCTGCACACAGTGAACTTTCTTCAGTTCAGAACATTCCAAAGAGCTTCACTATATTTTATAAATCACGATCATAATAAATATTAATTGCACATATATTATATCAAACTCAAAGGCTCTAGCTCTCATTTGTATCTCCATAGGACCACATATGACATATTACCAATAGAGATGACATACCTGGCACTTAGAGATATTTTTACTTCCCCCCATGCCTTTGGGTATGCTCATGTCATTTTGCATACATACATACATACACACACTCCTGCAGAAAAAAAGTAGACAATTCCATATGGTCCTTTATCATTAGACAAGGGCATTTGTACTTCATGACACACAATTCCTTTAGAAACACTCGGTAAGTCAATATAATTATACAAGGACACAGATTTCTGCTGGGGAACCAATTCCCAAGAGGTTTTGAGGAAAGCATGAATGTTTCTTGGTTGTGTAATAAGAACCAATTGCTCCTAAAAATTGTGAGATATTCAACAGAGACCTTGTACAAGAAGAGACATTGGTCCCAAAGGGATAATTTTGCATGGAGAAAGGGCTGTGTTGTAAGAATCTGTGTTTTCTGAAGAGTCTGTAGCTGATAGGGGGCAGAAGACATGACTGTATTCCAAGGAAGCACTGCTTTTCCCTATGAAGTTTCCCCAAATCTGGACTTGCTGTCTGAATGGCAAGTGGAGTTTGTTACCAGGGTGAAATGGCGTAGGAAAATATTTCAGCTTGGTGGGAAAATACTTCAGTAAATTAGTGTCGGACTTAATAGGAGAGGATGGGGTTTTTTATTTGCTTATAGAGATTGCTGCTGTATTTTTTCAAGTTTATGACTGTGTCCACTCCTCTTACAAAGATTTCCTTGTTTGTGCACAGCTGTAAAGGTCTTACAAGTGGGAGAAATTCTTCCAGCTGAACATGTGAGAGAGCCTGCCTTTGCTTTCCCCAGGTGAGCAACCGCAGGACAGCTCGGTTACCTGTCAAGAGAATTTCGAGGTGTGTTGTATCCATGCCTTCTTTTTTGGTAGCCTGTGGGGAGAATGGTTACATTTGAGAGCAGAATCAAGCTGTAGGGTATAAAACTGAGAGGTGTAAAACTGAGGGGACTGTCCTCAGAGAGGGATGGAACCCCCTCCATCTCCCAGAGTGATGAGACATAAACTGAAGTCTAAACACTTCCACGGTGGAAACACCGTCTCTGGAAGTGTTCAAAAAAACGTGTGGCACTTGGGGACGTGGTTTAGTGGTGAACACGTTGATGTTAACAGTTGGATTTGACGCTCTCAGAGGTCTTCTCCAACCATAAAGATCCTACGGTTCTGTGGTGATGGAGCCCTAAAATTGCGGCAGGAGAGACAACAAATGCCCATTTACATCCAGCTCCCATTTTTTAAGGCAAACCTTTACTGTCAAGCCTGCCCCTCTGCCTGGGGAGGCAGGACCAAAATGGAGCCTGGACACCTGGGTGGCGAGAGCGGGCGGTGCCTGGACGGGTGCTATGGGATATAACACACTTTTCTGTGCCTTTTCGTGTATTTTAGGGTGCACCCTTTCAGCGGGGGGGCGGGTG